>NC_050480.2:26148926-26436426 GCF_012460135.2 Molothrus ater
GAAAACAAAAAATGCTCTATTTTTCCCAGGATCCTGAATGAGTCACTCAGGAGGTATTGTAATTGCAAAAGCTTTCTGTGCGTAAGAACCTGGCTAATACTCTTATTAGCATCTTTTTTAATCCAGGTAACATAATAGTCAAAGTGTCAGATGAATGTCTCAGAAGTGGACCATTAAAAAATAAATTGTGAAACCTTTGAGAGATTAGCATTTGAATCCAGACAGGAGCTCTTGAGGTTCTTGGGTGTGGATCAGAGTTCTTAATGTATAAGTTGCTATCACAAACCACATCAGCCTCCAAGTTACTTGGAATGAGAAGACAGTAGCCACAATTATTAGTCTTAGCTCTGGAGTTGTTTCCTCTGGGAAGCAAATTAGCAAAATAAGCTCTTCACTGCAAAAAGAGGTTTCATTTTCTGATACTTTTCATTTCTAAGGAAGTTTTAAAAGCAAACAACAAATAAAAAGTCCATTAAAACAGTATTTCCAGGGTAAAAACTCATGGTTTAACTAATAATGATGATAGTTAGCTCTTAACCAAGGTTAATCTGAGCTCTGTACATTCAATATGGTTTTTAGAGTCATTGCTTACATAACATCATCAGCTGATACAATAGTTGACATTTTCCCATGTTGGGAAACCGAGGCAAATGTGTGAAGTAACACACATAGAAAGGCTCCATGACAGGCAGAAATGTATTTATAATGGAAGCTTCACTCAAAGACAGTTCTTAAACAGCAGACCTTTAACTATCCATCACAGTTAATTTTTGTGCTAGATGCTGGCATACCCTGGGAACTGCATATTTTTCATCATCAGGCATCATTTGAAATTCCCTGAAGAGATTATTGTTCTTTCTGATGAATGGTGCCAGTATTGGTTTTTCAGCAGATGTACTGAAATACAGACAGGGATGTAGGATGTACAAGAAGTATTTTAATTAGGCATTTCCCTTCTTCTAATGTATTTCAGCAGCAAGCTGCTCATTTTCAAGGGATCGGCTAAGAGCACTGAAGAAAACATGTCAAATTTCTTTGTCAAATTTCTACAGGAGAAAAAGCTGTTTATTTGTTTGAAGGGAGCCCTGATGGACATTCCTACATCTTACTGTTTTAGTGTTCCTGCTGCTGTGCTGCATTCCAGGAGCTGGGGAAGATACTTAGCAGAGGTAGCTCTAGGTTAACTCTTTGTGATCTCACCAGAAATCTGCAGAAATTGTTTGGGCCCCTTTTTGAGACAAGTACTTCCACAAGTCTGCAGGCTACTAGAAGATTTAGGGATGAAGACCACTCATAAAGCTTTGTGTAGCGTGAACCACAGCAAAGGCATTAGTACTGTGTGAATGTGTTCAATAACTGATGCGAACAGTTAAAGCAGTGACCAAACAGGAAGCGAAGCGGTGATTTAACCTTGCATTCCTGGTGCAGGGAGCAGCAGCAGCTTGGCAGATTACTACAGAAAGGGCAGGTGGTTTTGTCGTGGCTCTACAACAGCTTGTGCCAGGTGAGATGCATCTGTGCTTTTCTGTGCCCACCCTGCAGACAAGGTGCTGCCAGATAACTGCATGGGGAACAAAAAGGGATCATGTTACAGGCACCAACACTCTGGGAATCTGCCAGCTTATGTAGTGAGGTGGAAATACTAGCAAACACGTGGGGAAAGAGTCTATTATGGAAATAAAGGGCATGGGAGAGCCCAGAAACAGTGAGCCATATTGTGCAGTGGCTTATAGGCTGCGCAGGAAAGAAATGGGAGGGAAAAGATGAAATTCTCATCTGAGAGGGAGGTAGTCACCATGAAAAAAATCATTTAGAAAGGTGTTAAGCTCAGTTAAAAGGCAGCCCTTTCAAAGCACTTTCAGAGTTATTTTCAGCTGTGAGCAAAGCAGAGGAATATTGCCACTGGGTAGAAATTGCTGCCAAACAATGATGGGTGGAAAGGATGCCTATTGCTGAATCTCAGCCCTTTTCAGGTCACTTTTGGCTGGCTCTTTTCTTTGTTCTAAGACCCCTTTACAGAAATAAGGACTGCAAAGCATGGGCAGTATCCCATCCTGGCCCTCCATGCCAAGGTGGCAAGGGTTGGAGGCTTGTGTCCAGGGCCTGAAGGGCTGAGTATGGGCTGCTGGGGAGGGAGCATGGGGAGGATGAATCCTGTCAGGTCATGGCATTAAGAAGGCCCTACTTGTGCCCAAAAACTAGGAATGAGAGCAAAGCAGTTCCAGGTGGGTTCGTCACAGGACAATGGATAATCCTACCAGGCACGGAGCTCGGTGGGGCAGCAGCACACAGAGCAGCACGGCCACAGCGGGGATGCAGGTAAGACTGAACACCTTAAAAACTTCTCCAGAGGAACAGAATCGGTTCCATTCCCAAACTTTCCAGTCCCCACTAACCACAGGCACAGGAACCTGCAGACCACAGACCCATGTATGTTGAGGAGCCCAAGCGTGGGCTCCCATTTGTGTTGCAGTGCATCTGTGGCATGTGCTGTGTGTGCTCACCAGGAAAGACAGAAGGTGAAGGAGCAGCAGGGAATGCTGAGTGCTGGGAGGGCTCATCTTGTAGTGTATTGGCTTGCCTGGACTCAAGAAAATGGTGTAAAGGCAGCATATGATTGTACTTGACCTTTGGTTCTGCTTCAGAGTGACCATCCCCATGCTGATGAGGTGACTAGGAATGTTTTCCCTAGGTAACCACTCTTGCCAGTAAGCAGGGGGCATTTTATCACCACACAGCCATGCTGTTCCTGCTGCTGGATGGGATTGCCCTGTCCCAGAGCCACCAGCCATTCTACCTGCTACTCCAACACTCAGTGCTTCCCACCTGCACCAAACAGGGTCAAGCTGAAATGAACACTTGCATGAACAGTTCAGATCATTGTACAGTCAGATATTTGAGTTGCAGAAGCACAGCACATTTTTCTACTGCTATTTAGAGGCTGATGTGTGTAGCCTTAACAACAATTTGTTTATTCATCCGTTTCAGTAGCTTTGTTCCTGCTGGCTTCTATCTAAAATGCGATGTAGTGCACATTTTATGAGCTATAGGACAGTTATTATGGCTTAGAGTGAGTCCATATACATCAGAACTGTGGGGGAAAAAAAGGATATTTAAAAAATCTCATAGGATTGTTGTTAGTATTCCTCTTTGCTGATTTCTTATCTTTTCATACATGGAAATAAGAATAAATTTAATATGTAGTGCTGGATCTGGGTGTATTTTCAGTGGAGGGAACATGGAGATATAGCAGAATATTCAGAAATCTGAGCTTTTCATGAAGAGTTGAAAAAGCTCTTTCAAATGAGGAAAGAAATGTCACTTTAAACATTAATTTAAAAAATATTGATGTAGCAATGTGGTGCTCTGCAATGCGTCTTCTATGCTTAAAGCACAGGAATATTTCCAGATTTCTTTTAAAATCTGATTTCCAAAGGCAAACAGTCCTGCGGTGATAGTTCAAAACCCTTGTGCTTCTATGAGGGATGTCTAAGCTACTTTAAACTGCAAGCTGACTGCAAGCTCAGGCACAATATGGCTTCATCTATGTTGACATCAGTGTGCTAAGCCAAAGGATACACTCAAGGTATTTGTGCTTCCTGTCCTGGCTCTGGCCCTCTACACTGTGGCCAGTGAAGGTCCCATGGTTTGTGTGCAAAGGTCCAGTCTCGGCCTCTGTGAGCTTTCTCTCTCAGGGAGGAGTAGCCCAAGGGTAGGCTGGTTGTAAATCCAAATCCTCCAGTGGGTAGCTTTGGGACTGATGACCAGGGGTTTTTTTTGCTACATTCTTAGATGGGATGTGTGGAAGGCTGTGACCCTGTTCTTTGTGCCATAGACCTGTGCTAAGCAGTACCACCAGCCTGAACCTTCTCTCTTGGCCTTCCCTGAAGGTTGCTTCTGGCCTGTGTTTGAACTTATACCCTCCCAAAGTGCTCTTGTGTGACTCAGAGACAAAACCAGTGACTGTAGATTCTCCTGTGCTGGACCTGCCCTTTTTCTCTGCTGGTTTAGTTGGGCTATAATTCAGAAACTTCTGCCCCTTTACCCTTCCTAAAGGAAAACACAACTGCACAAACCTCCATTGAGCTTTGAAAAGGGACTCTGATAATTGTCTTAAAACCAACCAGAAAATGTGGGGCATTACAAAACATTATACCAGAGCCCATTCATGGTGCTGATATAATAAGTTTATTTCTACAAGCAAGTGATGTGTCTCTTGCACTGAGGGCCAGTAGGACCTTGTTGCAGGGCCCTGTGACTCCATGAGAATAGAGGCAATTCTCTCTGGGCAGCTATGGATTACAAAGGAAGTCACTACCACTGGGAGTAACGTTATCTTAACAAAAATCTCCCTGCTGTTGCCCAAACCTTGACCTACTGTGCAGTTCTTTTTCTGCTCATATAACTCACTTGACATCTTTACCTTTCTATACCACTTTGCTGTAATTCCCTATGACCCTTTCAAAGAACTATAGTGGTGGTAGGGCTTCATTACAAAGATGAACTGCAAAGCATAGCCAAATTTGAGGGGTCTGGAGGGAAGAATAAAGGGTTGTTCGTTACTATTTCATATATAGCCCACCCTAAAGAAATAACAGTAAAAGACACAGACACATGGTAGTGGAGATAATGTTTGCCCCCTGCTCTCCACAGAATAATTGCAATAGGGCATTCCATACAGGCCTGTCCCTTCTGAAGCTTCATCGATTGGTTTTATTGCATCAGGGAAAGCAAAACAGGAAAAATACAAATTGTGTTTGAAGTTTCCACACTTTAAACATTAAAAACAGATGGTTTGCTTTTCTTTCCTGAAGGATCTAGGAAGGTCTGAAGCTCCCCAGTCCAGGCCGTGGTGTCAAACATTGTATCACTTGTCAGGGCTCATGAAAAGTCAGAGCAGAATATTATCAGGTGTTATATTTCCTCATGTTTCTTCCTGGTTATAGTTGTGATATTTGATCACAACTATGTTTCCCAGCTCCTTGCATTCCTCAAGGACTCTGTGCTCTATGCTCTGCATCCACAGGAGGAGATAAAAGGGCTGTTTCTGGGGATGCAGGATGGTGGTGCACAGGCAACAACAATTTACAGGATGTGGTAGAGCTCTACTCAAACAAGAGATTCTTTTTTCTGAAGTAAAATTGGCAACATGCAGACATCCTCTGAGATTCTAACTTTGCTGCTTCCTCAGTCAATGCTTGTACTCTTCAAGGGTAGTGAGGAAAGCTACATCTTCTCCTTTTGATAGGATAATAGAAGTGAGGTTATCCACACTGACCTGCACCTTCTGACTTTTCAGTCAACCAGCAAGCTTTATTCCATCAGATGAAGCATGACCTGTTTTAGTCCCCTGCTGTTCACTGGTACTTAGATAGCTGGATAACATAAAGAGTTTGGAACACAACAGGACTTAGGATGCTGCTGGAGAGTATGGAAAACCTGCAACAAATGCTATGGTTTTGTCTCCCAAACTCATCAGTACCCACTTCTCCTTGGGACTTGCCATACCTTTAGGATTCTCCACCCTTCCTTCTGTCCTTGCCATGGAACACAGAGTCCTCCCATGCTGCCATCCCTGTGACACAGCTCCTCAGACTGTGGAAGCTGTGACCCAGCCTGGTGCTGAGTGTGCTGAGGGCTCAAATGTCAGCAGCGTTCAGCCCTCCTGTGGGCAACACTGTCCCCACCCCATCTATCCCTAGCAGAGGCCTTTGTTTGCACCCCATGGGAGGAAAATAATCCCCTCGCCTCTGACCACACCTGGATTCAGCCTTCAATTTGGCACCTTGAAAAGTGGGCCAATTCTCTAACACTCTTGCCAGGACTAAAGCCAGAGTGAATGCAGCTAATTTTCACTGCTCTAATTAGGTGTTGAGTCAGCGAGAGAGGAGACCTCGCCTCTTGGAGAATTTTTTTAAAAACAGAGAGAGAAAAGGGAAAGACAGGAAGAAAGAAGACAGGCAGCAAGAGAGAAGGAAAGGGAGAAAAAGAGGAAGAAACAAACCAATGAAGAGAAAAAAGAGCACTGAGTATTTGATGGGGTAACAGGGAGGGAGACGGGGAGCAGCCCCTTTCTTGCAGGTGCAGGACTGAAGAGGGTGTCCTACACAGATCACAGGTTGGAAGAGCACTGGGGACCTGGGGGACAGCTGCAGAGAGAATGCCTTCCTACATTTTCTGGCTTGCTTTGGCTGTAGGTCTCTGGGGAAACCTTTGGTGTGGAAATCAGACAAAGGTGTTCCTGTTGTTACTCATGGGAATTCAGTGCTTCAGAGAAATGCCCTGAAAATATGTTGGAATCCAGTTATGTAGTCTCAGATAAGCAAAAAAAAAAAATTTCTTCAGTAGTGCTCCACAAGCTCTGGCCGAAAATCAGCATTTTCCCCAGCTTATGTAATAATCAGGTGCCTTTCTTTCCATCCCCCACCTCCCACCTCCCCCCCCCCACACCAAAGAAAAAGAAACTCACATCTGCTCTAGATGACTTGAAATAAAGGGGGCCAAATCTGTATGTATGGTTTTCTTAGCTTCTCTACAGAGAGAGCCAGGGCCATGGAAACATCAGACTAAGAGGCTTAGAGTAAATCCTGGCAGTCTCAGTGCTAGAAACTCTTCCACTGATAACCAAAGCCTAATAAATAAGTTTGAGAGAAAAACTAAATGAAAGTCAAATGTTGAGCAGTTAATTAGGATACCTCTTAGCATTTGTGCTGCAAAGAATGAGAAAATTAGAGAGTATAGAAACATATGTTGGCAAGAGTGAGAACATGCTAAAGTAAACACGGCTGTTATTATTAGCAGTAAAAATAATATTAATTAGTTGTATTACAGTAGCACCTAGTGGTGCTACTGGATCTCATTGCTAGATGAGATCAAGATCCCCAAAATAAAAAGGTCTTAAATAGAAGTTTCATATTAATGCATATTCTATAACATATGTGTACATAACATATAGATAGACGCACAATTCAAGGGATGAAGAAACCTCAGCAAAGTGAAAACAGGCTACAGAATGTTTTGTGACTTGGCTTCTCTTATTCATATCTTTTTATGTGCTGCAGGGCAGCTGTTTGCAACTGTATTTATGATACAGAGAATAGAGGATTGGATTTGTATTTCAGGAGTCAGAGTATATATGTATATGTGTGTGTCTGTGTGTGTATTCAAATATAGGTATGTCTATACATCTGTGCATGTACACATACACATATGTGCACATACAGACCACATGGAATTATATTTTTCCTAACTCGGATCAGGACAACACAGAAAGCTTGGCAAACAAAATGAAAGCTACCCCAAAGGCTCCATTTATTCCCCCAAGCACCATTTCTTTACTATAGTGGAACTGCCACTGTCTTTTCTGTGCATGCATGGGCACTTTTTGGAGAGAGATGACTCCCTACCATTCACTGTAAAATTCTCCTTAAAGAAAGTCACAGCTGAATATTGCCTTCAGCTAAATCAACATAGTCTGAAAGGGTACAGAACTGCAAGTTGCAGTTGCTGCAGCTGTTGCTGAATTTGACTAAATAACCTAGTAATAAATTTGAAAAAAACTAACACCTTTCCTGATGTGGATTTGCATGCCACAGCAGGGAGAGGCTATAATGACCCAGATGACACACAGTGAACTCCGGATTCCTTAAGACATGGGAACTAATTTAATTGTTAATGTTTTACTGCCTGGGTTTCCTAAGAAAATGAGCCCTTGCAGATTATCTGGGTTCCTGTTTCAAACAGAGCAGTGCTGAGGGCTTTTTAGAAAAAAATCTTTTTAGAAAAAATAGCAGCAGGAATCTTGAGATATCCAGTGAGGAAATTGCACGGCAGGTCAGGGGCGTCAATTTAATGTTCGTAGACATGCTTTGTTTGAATGATAATTTCATTAGATTAGTTTGTAAACTTTTAATGCAGGTTGCATTATATGTCTAAGAAGAAACAATTTGTGTGACAGACTATCCTTCATAATCCCCCTCTTCAGCCTTCTCCTAACAAAAGACCCTTAATACTGAAGATGTTTTGTGGGAGGAGAAACATTTTCCAAACAAGTAGTTTCTCTATTCCAGCCCAGGTAACAAAGAGGCCTTAGGAATTTCTGTGGGCCTTGTCAGGACTGGCCCATTGGTCTTAAAGCCACCTGCTGCTTAAGCCATTGGTCAATAGATTAACTGCTGCTATTACTAAGTGTTTAGGAAAGTAAGTTATGTGGCAGAGCAAACAAAATCAACCTCCTTAACACATGTTAATTCAAAATTTAATAAATCTGCACTGAGAACAGTAAAGCAATCAAGAACGGTGGGGTGCGCAGGAAAGCTCTTAGTATGCGCTGCTCCTCCAAGCAAAGTATCACATAGCAGATAAAAAGTCTTAAACAAAAGGATAATACTCTATTTGCTCTGCAAAACTAGCTTGACACTTGCCTCCACGCCTCTGCTTTCCTCCTTTTCTTCTGGCTTTTGGATGCTGGTTTGCGCTGCAGATTTTGGGCAGTTTCCAAAGCTCAGTCACTGAAGTTCACAATAAACAGTAATAGTGGAGTTAATTCCTGGTGAAAAGGTGGGAAGGATTCAAATACTGGCAAAAGCTGTGACACTCCACAGCCTCACATGTCATTCATATTCTGTAATGAAACACAGGTTTTAACAGAGCACATCTCCCCAGGAAGAGAAAACTTTCTGCCTGCCCTCACATGCCATTGGGGACTTTGCCTGGCCCTGGAGGTCCAGAAGGATTTTGGCAGGGTAACCAAAGAGTTTTTCATGAGGCCAATGCCTCGTGGATCTGTCCTGGGCAAAAGTCAGACAGGTGCTACCAATTCTTCTTAAAATAAATAATTTAAATCTCATTTGCCTACAGCTCTGTGCTATTCATGAGATAAAAGAAAGACTTGGGAGAAAAATTTTGCTTTTGCATGCAAAAAAGGGGATAGGACAATACCAGTTGTTGGTGAATGTTGGCTAAGGAGTTCCTGATTTTCTGTCACATGCTTCAAGCCTTTGCTGTTTCTCATACTGCAAATTTAGGTGACTGGTAAAATACAGTTCTTACTGTTTTAGAAAGATCCACAAAAATTCTTGGAATAAATTTCCATTTTTGTGGTGTCTTTTCCTAATTCTTAACTTTCAGGTCCCTATGTTTTGTTAATAAGTCATTTGTTCCCTATATGAGTTAGCTGTGATCTAAAACTGAAGATCAGGATTATGGTTGCCCTTACTTGGCTTAAAATCATGGGATGGATGCTGCTGTATGGCATAAGTCTGTGTTTTGTCAATGGATACTCAGAAGAGAGAAGTCCAGAACAGTGGCCATTCCGATCACACATAAGTTGCCCACTGATGTTTTCCCACTGAGTGTTTGAGGGAGGCAGAAGCAAGAGAAATGCATTGAAGCATGTTCCTGCTCCAGCACATACACACTTCTGTCCAGGGAGAGTTGTGGCAGCTGGCACTGGCCTTCTTCCCAGAAATTTGACCATTTGTTGCTATTGGGTTTGGGATGTGGGTTTTTGTAGATTTCCCACAAGTCTAATGCTGTTTTTGCCAAGTGCATTTGTCTGGTTCCAAACATACGTGTTGATGATCAGGTACAGTACCTTGCTAGGAAAACAAGGCATCTTCCAACCAAATTTTCAGGGGGGATTTCTCAGGATCCATAGGCTGGGTTGTGATTTCCTTGGTCTGGCTTTGGCAGAGCCTTCCTTAACCTGGCATGTGAATAAATGCTACCGCAGGCCTCCATCCATGCTGTTTGGACGGCTGAAAATTCCCCCTTTGTGAGGCTGTAAATTTCCTGAGAGGAGAACGCAGCAGTAACTCCAAAATGTTTTCCTTGCAGACCTTGTTGAGCTGTTTTTTATCATGGTAGGAGAGCATTTAGACATTTATGAACAAGATAAGATAAATTTAAATTTAATTAAATTTTTTATTATGGCATGGTAGGTATTGCTAGGCTATCAGCTGCCATCATGTAGCCCAAGCTGATGGTTGTAGCAAGATATTAGAGGCTATCTTTGAACAGGACATTTATCTGAGATTTTTCTAACATATCAAAGCTCCTTGCATGTCTGGGAGTATTTGGGGGTCAGTAAAATGCTAAGAACATTCCAGCAGGACTTCTATCCTTTCTTTCCATCCCATATCTAATAACTTTCCCTTCGGGCAGTCTACTAAAATTGTGATGGTAGGGTAAAATCAGAGGTCCAGATATGACACAAGATTGCCTGTGTCATATTCTGAATGTCTTTGACTCCAGGACTTATATTCCTGATGGAGACAGTGTAAGGAAGGCCAGACCTAGCCCTATATTTGTGCTCTGCAGTGAGGACATAGGACATTTGTGTCCAAAGTCTCTTTTCCCAAGAAGGTGGGTGAGCATCTGTCTTCACAGCTGATACCAAAGCTGGTTTTCAGCCAGTCTGCTGACAAGAGACACGAGTGAGCACGGTCCCATTTGACAGCCATAAGCTCTGGGTAGTTTAATGTAATGCAGTTAAAATTAAAGCACTTGCCTGGTTTGTTGTGCAACATCCCCACATTGCCTCAGTCTGCCAAGGTCAGCCGGATAATATTATAAATGGATACTCCCTGCTTCCTTTTCACTTATTTTTAATGTGATGCTGCTTTCTGTACACGTATTAATTGTATTAGCCAAGAAAAATTGCGGAGTAAATGGATGTATTTTTAGATGTTACTTTATTTGGAAAGCAAGAGATGCAGTCTCTTCTGGAATTTGATATTCCTAAGCTGAACAGTGCTTTACTGCTGTGATGCAGTTAAATCCCACAATTTCTTTGCTGCCTCATAATGAAGAAACCTAAGCTCAACTATTATTCTCCTTTGAGGCTAAGAATTCAAACTCTCTTTGAGAAAAGACTGATTTAAGATCATTTTCTGCTCTGAGTGTGCTAGGCATTACACAGGGTGCAAAGGCAATACACAGTGTAGCATGACACTTAAACTGTTATTACACTTATATTGCATTTAGAAAAAAAATCTTCAATCATTCATAGTTAACCCAGGAGAGCATTTTCCCCAATGTGACACTTAAATGTTTTTAAAATAATGGGATGATTTGTTTCTTTCCCCTTGAATATGAGGCAGCGAGGTTAGAAGGGGAAGCAGAGGGGGGATGAAAAGTGGCTTATATTGTCAAGGTCTCCTTAACTGTTAAGCAGTGGGGGAAAGAATCAGACTCCTTTCCTGGGCAAAACCAGAGATATTCTCCACTGATGACTGTCCTTCTAAGCCTTCCCTATCACAGGCTAGCAGTTAAAATAATACTCACCTACTGGGCATCCAGCAGAGTTGATCTACCTTTTCTGCTAGGAGGTTCACGTCCAGTCAAGCCTGATTAATCTGTTGCAAGTCCTGAATGATCCCAAATATAACACATAACAGCTACACCTGTTTATCAAGTCAGTTCATTTCCCTTCCCCTATTCCACACTGAAAAGGAGCATTAATTAAAACAGTAAACAAACGAGCGCCTATTCTAAATCAGAGCTGCAGGCAAAGAAGAGATAACTTAGGCTCTTGAGAAGAGGGATTTTCAGTTAATTTATGGAATCTACTGTCACTCTCAGGGCAAGGGAGCTTACGTAGCTGGGAAATTGAAGCAGACAGGCTTTGTCTAAACACTTCTTTTTCAGTGAACATCTTCTCTTTTTTTCCTATTTTAATTTTTAATCAAGCCCTCTTTTTTTCTTCCTTTTTTTTTTAAGGAAAGAAATTGCTAGATTTTTCCAGTATTCTGATGACTCATACAGCTCCTGTGAGATACCCAAAAGGTAGAGAAGAGTGAAGATGAGAGGCAGAAAGCTGAGCTTTAAAAAGAGCAGTGTAAGAATATGAAATGTTCCTTTAGCAAATTATTCCCCGGAAATTAATTGTTGTGTTTCAATCCGTTTTATTCATCATTTCCCCAGCATATTCATCTGTACTCATTGTACATGTACCCTGGTCCTGGAGCAATGTTAGTGTGAGTGTAGGTTTCTGTCTGCCCAGGATGAGCTGCAGGGAGCCCACCTGAATTAAATAAATTGTCAGGGGATGGTGTCCGCGGAGCTGCCGTGTCCCTTGGCGAGGGCTGGCTGCTCTGTGCGGCACCAAGTGAGCATACCGTGACAAAAGGGCTGCTCCTGCCTGCCACGGGCTGCCAGCAGAGCACCGAGGGCATCAGCGAGGCAGAGCCCGGGATTCAAACCATCCTTGTGCTCTGCAGGTGCTGCTCGCACCCATCTCCCGAACCCGGGGCCGCGGGAGGAGCCCCGCAGGGAACTGCCCGCTGCGGGGCTGCAAGGTCGGGGCCTCCGCTTCAGTGTGGGTTCTGGTCCACTTTGGTTTTTCGAGGGAAGCACGTACACGTTCAGTTTTTGGGAGAGGGGGAGAAGCAGCAGGGGAGCTGCAGGAGAAATGGGGGCCAGACCCCCCTGAAAGCAGAGAGGTGATGTGCTCTGAATTCCCCCTCACAAGCACATTGCTGAACTAATTGAAACTGGCTCTCCCACATCCCTGGAGAGTGCCCTGACCTCCTACCTCCCGGCAGCTGGGGGGAGGGCTGGGAGGCAGAGAAAACCCTCTCCCTCTTTTCCTCTCTCCTTCTCTCCCTCTACCTCTCCATTTTTTAATCAGCAGTTCTACCCAGAGAAACCTTCCCCGCTGTAGCTCCTGCCCTACGCACCCGGGACAACTTTCAACAAATCACCATTTTCTGTCAAAAAATTTGCAACCCGCTCTTGTTATGAGCTGCTTTTCAATTCCAGAACATAGCTAAAAAGATTCCTGTTCTGCCCAAATAAAATACTATTGGCAGGGAGACAGTTTAAACTCCTATCAGCCAGGATTTGTCACGATGAAGGCTGCGTTTCTCAGGAAGCAAACTATCATTTTGCTTCTTACAATACTGTTGGGACTCTCTCCCTGGGCTAATTAATATATTAGACATTTGATTTTATTTTAGACTGAGATTTGGAATAATTCAGTTTGTGAAATCACATTGAAATTGTAGTTTTCATAAAATTACAGACAGACCAAAAAAAGTTCTGTAAACCTTTGTCATTTCAGATACAAACCTCTTTTAAAGCTACAGGAATGCCTTCTACATATTTCAAGTCATCCAGCATTTACTGGTGGCATATCCAGTAATCATGTTGACAAATTAATGGTAGAGAATTAGTTGTACATTAAAGATTTAAATTATATTATGCAGCACATTGTCATAAAATGATATAAAACAATTGGCAAATAAATGTAAATTAATTCCAGTTACTGACATGTAAGAGGCAGACTGACATCTGTACACTTCTTGCCTTGCCTCGCGCAGCTGCCATACTTCCAGACGTAAAGCAAAGTGGGAAGCGGGATGGCGCGCTGCAGCAGCAGGCAGGGACGGGCTCAGGCCCGGCCTTTGGGCTGGGCAAACCCTACCTCGACTTCTAAACAAACAAATTTGTGTCCAGCATCGCCCCTGTGTGCCCCTGGGGGGATGGCAGAAAAGTTTCCTTTGTCGAGCAGGATGAATAGCTTGTCATGACAATACTCGGGGTTGGGTATTATCCTACCCTGACCAAAATCCCGCGAGTTCCTATCAATACTGAAGCGCAATTGCTTCCTGGGGCACAACCCCGGGACTTTCAAGGGCTCACACACTACTGTGCTGGCTAATTATACAGATTCCATTTCCTGTTATGAAGGAATGCATTACCTGCAGCAAAGGATGCAGAAAATATTGGTTGTGGGAGGCGCTAGGAGGAAGCAGAATGCTGCCATGAATTCAAGCCCCAGCCCTGGGTTTATACCCACAATCCAGACCCATGCTGAGAGCCTAATCACTGGGGCCATTCTTTGGGCTGTTGTCCAATCAGTCCCTGAATAGCAAAACCCCACAATGCGGAGTATGAATTAGAGGGGGGAATAAACGTGGGCGCAGACTTTTTTTGCAACAATACCTAACTGGGCCTTTCAGCCAGGACAACTCACGGACAAAAGCACGGCGGAAATTGAAGTAACTTTTGGAGGCCCTCATCAGTAAGAGCTGGCTTGATGAGGGTAGCACTGGCTTCTTTTTTGTGTGGACTGGATCAATTATTCACTGAGGGGGGAGAGGTGGAGGCGAAAAAAAGTCTCAAAAATCCAACATTTGTGTTGCACTGGCCTTGGAAATCATGGCTGTTCGCTGAATAAAACCAAATATTTTTGTCTCCTCCTCCTTCTTTCCTTGGCGGGTGCTGCAGTGATTTAGGGGGTGGCTGGTGGAGTGCTTGCATTCCTCACCCTTCCCCCCCGTGCCCAAAGAAGAGAATAGCTTCTTGAGCTATAGAGATGTCAGGTCCATGTTTTAAAATTTAGCTTTGTTTACCCAACAGAATGGAATTCATTACTGCGCAAAAGCAGTTCAATTTTCTGACCTTTTTTATTCAAAATGTTGGAAGTAGCAAAAAGCTCATCTGAAGGTCACAGGTTTATGTATCTATTCTCTTAAGTGTTTTAGAAATTCATATGGAGGACACTAAAGGTGGAATATGTGAAAACATACTGTTCATTGTTTACCCTAACCTTGCCATGATTATTAGATAAATGAGGGAAGCAAAATGGCATTAAAAGCCATTGTTAACAGTGATTTTTTTTTCCCCCTGAAGACTGTTCATTTTTGCCCCTGATCTGCAAAGGTCATTTGCTAATTCTTTTCACTGAGTAGTTTATATAACTTCTGCATTTCAAGTCTATAAAAAGCTTTTGCAGACTTTTCATACTGTAAGTAGTAATTTGTTTCATTACTGTTTGAATTTTTATATGTAATTCCTATGGACATTTTGCTGATATTGTCAGGCTTAAAAGCTGAGAGGCTTTTTTGGTTTTTTTCTTTTTTTTTTTTTTAAGGCCAGATTCATTCTATCTAGATAATTTGAAATTAGTGGAATCAATCAGTCGGCGATTTAAAAGCCAAACTTTGCGGCAGAAGATATTTGGAGTAAAATTATTTTATTTTTCTACATCCACATCTGATTTGAAAGGCCTTTTCAGCCAGTTATACAAAGCCAATATTTAACTGTTACTTATTCCCCTAATTTCTGTCCTTTGTCAGGGAACTTTCCTCGCTAGATCTTGTTGCTCCGTTCCACGCTAATTGCGGCTTACATTATATAAATGGCTTTGTAAAGAAAACTATAACCCCCAGCCTCGAAAGTTGCATGTTTCTATTTGCTCAAACTTGATGCACTTATTTTGAGAGGGTCATTTCGAGGAAAGCTGTGTAGGCACTGAGAATGTCTTGTATAATAAGCTTAAACAGAACCTTTTGTCCGTCCTCGTCTTCTCAGGCCCGAAAATTAGGCCTCCTTTTTCTGGCGGGGGGCTGAAGTGGTTCATTACCGCAGCCTCCTCCGGCAGGCCTTGGCCCAGCCATTCCCAGTACTCGAGCTCTGTAACTTCCTTAGAAAGGACGAAGGAAAACATGGCACACAAAGGTCTTGTTAGCACTTCCTATGTGAAATTAGCAGCTTTCTAAAAGGTACAACTCCAATTACCTCACATTGTGGGGACGCGCACAAACCCAACAATGAGCCCAGTCTTGCAAGTGACATGCTGTCTCTCTGGAGTTACTTCCCTAATTAGGGATGACGAAGCCCCATTCTGGCGAGTGCATCTATTTACAGTGGGCCACAATGCCTTAACTCGAGCATCCTCCTGAAAGGCCAGTGTTAAAAAACACAAGTGCTCTTTTGGCGGAGCCGTCCATGGGGAAGCGCTGCATTCCTCGCGGCTACACCCTGCCGAAAAGGGTGGCCGCTTTCCCCCGCATTGTTCACACTTCAGGATTCATTTGGGACAATAAAGCTCCTGCCCCGTGAGCGCTGGGAATTACAGTGGACAATGGCCAGGCTTTCTTAACGGGGTCTAATGATGGAAAAAAAGAAAAATATTTATTGCTTTTGACAGTTTCACAAGGGGCAAAAATCCTTGTCGTGGCTTTAAGTTTCCACAGCTGTTGGAGGAAGGGTGGTTATATGGACTAAAACAGTTCAGCTCCTTTGTTAAGAGGCTGAGCACAAGGGCCAAGCTGTGAAATTAAAGATTAAGTTCGTTAAGGTAAGGTAATTGTGCTTGCATCCTTGTTGATACAGGTGTGTACAGACAAGGCCTGGCTCAACAGACCTATTTATTTACCTCCTAGCTCCTTACCTTCATGAGGCAAATCACCTCACAAGGGTGAGGTACTGGAAATGTATCTTGTTTGCATAGCTTGGGACAGGGCTGGTGATGCACAGCCTGTGTTCACCAGGGCCCCATCAAGAGGGGGAGGAGGGTGGAAAACATTTGGGGGCACCAACAGACAAACCTTTGCCCAGAGGAGACACCCACCCTGGTTTAGGGCTGGGGCACATGTCAGCTTCTTTCCTTAGAGGAGAAATGTCTCGAAACACCAGTGGTGCTGTGGTGAGGGAGGCAAAATTATTAATTCCCTGGTAGCTTATTTGGCATGAAAGTGTTACTGATTATTAGTTTGCTGCTGCTAAGTGTTTGGATTCTTTGCTATTATTGTGTTATTTGTATTGTTAACAGTTCACAAGTTCAACAGTTTCAACTAAATTGCACTGTAATATTAGGGTTCCAGTATGAAATTACTGCAGTTAATAATAAAATAAGACCCTTGTGTAGGTATATAGATAGCTTCCCAAATTCATTAAAAAAAGCCCTCGTGAATTAACACAAACATTCTACTGGGGTTGTGCTGTTTTGGATCAGCAGATCAATTATCTATTGTGCTATTTTGGTGACAAAGTAGGGTGATAATTTTGAATTATTAAAAATCCTGCAATACAGTTATTTCATCCAAATAAGTGTAAAGCAGGGACTTGCATGAAGGAGCCTGGTAGTTCACTGGTTTCCTTCCTCTCACCCAGCAGTCACCCAGCCCAACGTCCCACCTGGACTGCTGCAAGCACATCCAAGCCTGTGCTCCAGAGCCACCTGAGGAGAAGATTCATTTCCGTACCTGGTGCTTAAAACCTGTGCCTTTCAGGGCCTCTTCTGTGAGACAGAGCAGTTTAAATCGCTGCTGTTTCCCCTGCTGCCATCCTCCCTCTGTGTGTTGCACGGTGCCAAGTGGTTTGTGATAGCATACTGAGGTTAGGGCACACATCATCTCTCTGATATATATTCTGCCCCAGATATTGTGCAGGTCAGTGTCAACAAGTAGACATCAAAAAATACCTCAGCCTGGTTGCTGTGCTTCCCAGGATAAGCCTGTGCATGGAATTAAATTTTCTGTCCCACTCTACTTTAGCAAGGCAAGAGCTCCTATCCCATTTGGGGAAAAATATATGGAGATTACTTATGACAGAAATTCCTCAAAGACAACGTCTTTTCTGCAAAGCTGAAGAGATGTCTGTATTAAGAGGCACATGAAAAAGACCAGGTTCCTTCTCCTTCAAGCTAACAACACGTTAGGCCCAATCCTGCTCACGTTAAAAAATCGGTTCCATTATTTCCTGCCTGCTTTAATCTGTTTTGCCAATATAGGTGCCTAAGGAAGCAGATAGTAGTTCAGGTTAAATATGTGCTGAGATATAGATATGCTAAATATTAGCAACCTTGCTGTTTTACAGAGACATTTGCTTGTTGACAAATTCTCTCCTTCTAGAGAATATAAATGACATATTGGTGCTTTTAGAAAGCAAAGGCATTCAAGTAACCTTCATGCACCTTCTTTAAAATGAAGGCTTTAGCTTTACTCCTGTGGCATAGATAATGAATTTTCTTTGCTGGATGGAAAGAAATCCCTGTCACATAGCTGGAATATATAGCCTATTACAGCTAACACAACTTTTCATCATTTGAACCACTTGATAATTACAAAGAGAATTGCAGGCAACTTCCGAAGTGTTCTTAAATCTCACTTTATATTTTGGTCCTAGTGAGAGCAATCATTGTAAGGTTCTTTTTGTTGAGGTAAAATGATTTTGATTCTTCTTTTTTTTTTTTTTTTAATTTCTATATGTTTTTCTGTAAAGATCTGGTTACTCTTAAAATAAACCATTTTCAGCTAGGAAAAAAAGTAATTTACGAAAAAATTCATTTTAAAAAAACACTTTAAAACATAAACCTTCATCCTTTTTCATTTTAATTTTTTACAGGCTGATGAAAAATACATGTAAAGCATAACTGAACAGTTCATGAGATAATCTGCCTAAGAATCATTAAATTAAATTAGCTTTATTTTCCTTGCATGTAGACATACATGAGGAAATATAACTTATAATATTTATTTAATAACAGCCTAGTAAAAATTTATGTTTTGTTGAGTTAGGTAAAGGAAGTGGAGAAAATTGGTATTTTAGCTATGTTTTTCCATATGTGTTTGCATGTACTATACTATAGGTGAAAAATAGTGTCTCTCAGGTAGAGAGTTTTTTGTTTCTTGTTTTCAAGAGGACTTTGCAACAGTTCACATGTTGCATGTGGGAATGTTCCACTCCCTACCATGTGCATATGCACACGGTGTCATAGGCATTAAAGACCAACCATGACACATTAATGTGGACATCAGTGAACATAACAGAGTGTGTGTACATTAATGCAATGTCTGTGCAGATGCATGCATATACACTGATTTGAATACTTTGGCAAATTCTTATTACTTGAAATACATTATATGGTGGATTATTCATTACTACCTTTCCTGGTTCGCATAAAAGTAGAACAAATCCATTAAAAAGTAAAAAATTACTTTACTTTGAGAAAGGACTTTCTATAATGTTGTTTCTATTTCTTCTGCTTTGACACCTTGATGCTATAAAAACAGTGAAATTATTTAGGAACCCTTGGCAAATCTTTTGTCTTAGTAATCATGCACTCATTTTTCACCTGTGATTAATAATGACTGTGTTCCACTCATTTTGTGATTGATCAGCTTTTCTTGGAGAGTGTATTTTCCCTCTGAACTATATATCCAAGTTGAGCATACCTGTTCCTTGCTAAACAGACCATTGAGGGAAATACAGCTCACAGAGTTGTTTCTGCCTCTTCTCTGAAGGACAAAACTACACAGCTGCAGTTGGGTACTGGGCAGCTCTCAGGCCTATGAGACAATTTCAATCTGAATGCAGGATGTTGGGTTTTTTTCCTGATTTACATGCCAGCTGGTTTTGACTAACCAATATATAGTGAACGTTGTTAGGAAAATGATGAGATTGCATTTCCCTGTGTCCTCTACACTATGTCCTGAAATTGTAATCTTACTCAGCTGCTGAGTCCACCTCCTGTTCTCTGTGGATTAGTTATTTAGCTTGGGCATTAAGTATATCAGAAAAGCTTAATCTAAGAGTCATTATATGTGTTTTAATATTGAAATTTGTCTTTGCAAAATCAAATTTTAATGTTTTAAAATATGTTCATCCCCTTTAACAGCATGATTAGAAAATGTTTTGCAGGGAGAATAGGTGGACAGATTCAGTACATGGTTTTCACATAAGAGGTTATTCTGTCCTGCTGGAAGTAAAATGATCAGCGCATTTTTCATTGTTATGAAATATTTTTTTAAAGGTTTAGGCCAGCGTTTCTAAGAAACGCAAAGAATCTAAGAATCTAAGAAACGTTTCTAAGAAACGCAAAGAATCTTGTATAGGCTAGAAAGGATGTCACAAAGCATCCATGCTCTTTTTTGCAAGGGAAATTAGCTTTCCTCATGCTCCATACTGGCTGCTGGTAGAAAAATCAGCAAACATAGTTAGACTCCAGTGCAAGTTATTTCTTTCAAAACTAATGCTACAACTTTCTTTGTAAATTAGCAGAAATTCTTGGGGCATAAAACCTTGTGAGCATCAACTGAGAAGTGCAATCAGCTTGTGCACAGGGACACTTTGGCCATCTGGAAGTCCTCTTGTGAAATCCCCTAGGGATTCCAGGAAAAGCACAGGTAGGCATCTGAGTGGGCTACTGACAATTCTTTTACAAAAGATGAAAGAGGTTTAAGTGAGCTTGGAGGCTACATGCCAACTTGATCACAAAGGTGTGGAGAAGCCCTTTCTGGCCTACTTATTTGGCTTCAAAATTACTGTAATGGTTTCCTTCTACACAATGTACAAATTGTCAAAAACGGGAGAAGTTGCTGATTGCATTTCCTATCATTGCACCCAACAACTATTCCCTACATCAGATCAAAACTATTTGTGCCTCCATGGTGTGTGTCTACTCTGCAGGGCTACAAACTTCAAACAGCTCAGGTACAGCCCACGATCGAGCTGAGGAGCACGGGGATCTTACCCACTGGGGGGAACTTTGCCCTCCTTGCCAGGAGCTAGGGCAGCACGCTGCTCCACAGCACTGCAGGCTTCAGTGCAGGGTTAACCTTAGCCAGAGAGCCATCACAGAGTCAGGAATTAGAGAGTCCTCTCTTGGAGAAGCTCTGTTCTCTATTCTTTTGCCTGTTTTTCCACACTTCATTACATTTATCTTCAGTGGTTTTCTGGTCCAATTCTTTAAGTAAGGCAATGCAGAACTTAGATGCTGTCATTCATCAAGTGGGATCTGCTATCTCAAAATCTGTATTATCAAATTATAATTTTAAATATTCCCTGAAAAATATCGGTGGTTTTAGTATAGTGATTATTTCTAAGAATAAAATTATGATAATAGAATTTTCTGAAGAGTCTCAGCACTTCTGATACACTCTTGCATTGTGTTGTTCCTCCTTTTTCTTGCCTTTTTATGAAGAACTGAAATGAGGAAAATAATGATGGTCAAAAGGGGTTGAACAGCTGCTTGAATGACGACAGAGGCCACGGGCACTGTTTCAAAAGTAGAAGAAAAAACATCAGATGCTACCTATGGTCCAGAGCAGAGGAAAAAAGTCAAGAGAACTGTATGACATTAGACAAGAGAGTGAATTCAGACAAAATAAGGGGAAGAAAATCTATGGAGAAATGCTGGTGAGTATGTTGACATTTTAGAGCACTACAGACAGGGATAGTAAGTTTAAAGGGCAGACAAGGAGCCAAAGAAAAGAATACATCCATGATGTTGGTTGGAATAAGACAAAAGAAAATTGCCTTAGGGGTTGGGTCTGAGTGTTTTTAAGAACACAATTGAGTCTAAGTACCTAAAAAGCAAGTACCTAGAAAGCAAGCAGATGAGTTATAATGAAGACCATGTATGCACCCATGTACCCTGATGAACTTGAGCTTTTGATGATAGCATTTGCACAGATTCGAGTGAGGGTGGAGCAAAAAGGGTGGGTGAAAAAGGTTACTCTAAGCAAGGTACATGGTCAGCTGAACAGAAGAAGGCCAATGCAAACTGAATGCTAAAGGTAACATATCTCTTTGTGTTCCAGAGCTTCCTACCAGCTTTTTTCCCCACACCCTCTGCATTAATTTTACATCAGAGTGTAGCATTCAAGTTTAATCTAAAACTTCAGGTCTCCTAACTTTCAGCCCTGAGGGCGTGCAATATTGTAGCTGCAATACACAACCCTTTCAGTCTTCAGTTCCACTGCTTTGAGTTTACTTGAAATATTCTTGAGCAGAGAAATGTCTTTGGTAGTTCTGTGGGCACAGCACAGAATTATTTAGGCACTACCCTTGCTGGAGCTGTAATTCTGGCTCTCTTCTATTATTTCCAGGTGGAATAGCATCCTACAGACAGTGACCAAACTCATTTTAAATTTTGCTGTTTTCTTTTCACAGAATCTGATGAATCCTCACTTCCCCCGTCTTTCCACTTTTGTCCTGCAGCCATCAATGTGCTTGCTGCGCACCAAACACAGTGATTCACATGCAACAGTGGAGTGTACCTAAAAACATAAGTTTTAAGTCCTGGCACAAACACTTGCCTCCACTTCTTTGAGATGTATTTCAGTGGTGGACACATGAAGATTCTTTATGTTAGTAAAATTGAACACTTAAATAGGTCTTGGAAGAATCAGGGTATGGGCAAGGACATACAAGTGTGACATGCCATAGTATGACCTTGAGGTTGGGAAGTGACATGTCTTTTGTGTCATAAAGATTTAATTATTAATGTAATTATAATGTTCATGTTTTCTAGTTCCAGAAAATGTTGACTTCCTATTGTCTCTGTAACCCCTTGGTTCTCATGGCAACACCACTTTGATTTTTGGTATTTCTCTCTCTCTCTTTTTCTTTCCTTCCTTATATATCAGTTTGGGCCTGTGAGAGGAGTAAGAATTCAGGAAAGTGTCTAGTGATGCTCATGAAGTGTGATGGTGGAGGTGGTGTTAAAAGATGTTTCTTCTATTGTCATGGAGCCATTTCATTCCCAAGAAATCCTCCTGGTATGTAGCTCAGTAGATGCTGGTAGGTGTTTGATGTGAGCATAATTGTGGTTGCTGGATAACTTCTTGTTGAAAAAAAACTGTCACAAAAATCAGCAAAGAGATGCTATAGCTAGCTAAAACTTAGTTCCCTGAGATTCAAGGAATACCTGAGGCACAGTAAAATCTGTGGAAAATATTAACTTCAATAAGGCCAGGACTTAATACTATCAGTATCAAATTTCTACTCTAGTTGTGGTCCTCCTTACAAATGTGCTTCACCTGTGGAAGAGGCTTTAAGAGAAGTTTCAGACAAGCTTTCCATCACCTGGATGGCTACAGATCAAAAACTTGTACTGTTCTGACCACAGCATAGATTTCCACAGTACCATCACATGAGAGAGCTGTGTTCAGCACCTGGAGATGCAGCTGAGAGGCTCCATCAGATGGTGCTGAGCTCTGTTGTTAAAGAAAATGCCAGCTCTTCTCCAAGTCCCAGGAAGGAAAATAAATGCAAAGGGCAGAGATAGTCATGAATTGTTTTGGGTTTGTTCTTGTTTGTTTTTTTTTCCTGCAAATATAATTAACTAAAAATCAAACCAAACAAATAAGCACAAATACACAAACAAAACCATTTCAGCACTGAGCACTGCACATTCCTTAATGTCCTGATTTCTTGCGTCTCAACTCCTACTTAGCTGGGGTTCTCTTTTCACAGGGGCTTTTTCCCTGGATGTTTTATACAGGCCTGATCCATTCTATTCAACAGAGAAAGGTAACTGTAGCCACAAACAACTACTTTATATTTTAGCTGCTTTCTCAATCACCTTTTAGTAGGGTGGGTAAGTTACTGTTATGTTTTTCTTCATTAAACAAAAGAAAAAGTTTCTTTTAGGTCATGAAAAAAAAGGCAAAAAAATCAAACCACAAATTTTCTGTATTCCCAGGGTGGACTCTACTATAGAAAGATTTTTCAAACATTTTAGAAATACTTGAATTTAAAAGATAGGAAAAAAACCTTCCCCCTGTAAAAGCTAATGCGGCATCTGTAGCTGAATGTTAAGATTAATTTTGCATTATTGGTAAACTAGAATTAAGATACCCACAAATTGAACAATCAGACTCTCTGAGTCAATTGAGGCTCTGTATAACAAGTCCAAATTTGGTATTACGGCAGAAAAATTCAAGTGAAATTGATGAGCATCTAAAAGTATCAGAACTGAGTGCAACAGTGCTTGGAGCATAGGTGAGACATCATTAAAATACCTCATTCCTTTGACTTCCTTCTGACCATCTGTCTTCATCACTGGGAGAACTGCCTTTATCTGACTTTGGTTACTAAAGCTCCAAAACTCTTGTTTCAGTGTCAGTGCTAAATCTGCAGAGCCTAACCCTAGTGGCAATGCAAGCTGAAATTATTATTTGAATTGTGTGGATCAGAACCTTTTTAAGAATATTTCATTTGACCTTGCCCACCAAAATCTACAAGAAAAGGCTTTCTAGGAAACTGTGTACAGAAAATTCTATTAAAGACATGCTATTTGGATAGAAATCTGAAATCAGAATTTTTGTTCAAACTTCCAACCTAAATTAGGCCTCTGTGTTAGAAAGGTTTTGTAAGGTCTGGATTTACCTGCTTTTCAGAGAATGGAAGCTTGCTTTCATTAATGTGATACATCATGCTAAAGGAAAGGATGAAGACTAATGTTGCAGAGGTAACCAACCATTAATCTTACTCAATCTTAGATGCTAACATTTACTATCCCAACAAAACTGAGCAAATAAATAATATTTATGCATATGCACGTCTTTCTAATTGGGAGAAATGTATTGTTCTCTCCTTCAAATTGCCAGTGTGGTTTGTTGGGGTTTTTTGCCCCTGGGCATTTTCCCCCTGCTTTCAGACCTGCTCATACCACATCGGTTGTCAGGTTTTGGAGTGTTTGACATTGCTGCTGCCATTATAAATTGAAAGATGGAACCATGGGCCAGATTGCTTTTATCTATTATCCAGTTTTGATCTTTCCATCTGCTCTTTGCCAAGTAATGTCAGCCATGATTATTTCTAACTTGCCAAAATTCTGAACAGCTTTTAAACAGGTGACATTTTCCTATAAAAAGACTCTACCACAAGCATGTTTCTTTTTTCAGCCCTAAATGTCACCTTTTCTCCCATAATTACAGTGGTCTAAGTGACACATTTCTGGACTACTGACAGTTTTAAAGATTTGCTGTTTGTGGGTATTGCAATTACTGTGCATTACCTTCTCCCTTCTGAGAGGAGTGAAATTATTTCCATAGAAGTTGCTGCCTTCACAGTTTTGCCTTTGCTTTTGCACAGCTGGCTCTAGACTAGATCTAGACTTGGAAGTTGCTGGGAATAACTTAGTGTCAGGCAAATAAAGAACTTTGAATTAAGCTACTGTCATCATTTAGATGAAATCTTTCTTAAATTTTTTCCTTCTTGCCTGCAAGCATTTGAAAAAATATTGTACCCTGAGTAGACTTTGTGGACTAAAATTTTTGAGCCTAGGGTCACTTATGAATGTCAACAACACCCCTGTTATAATTATTCTTTTGTGTGGGTACATCTCCTGCAAGTGTCTGTGCTGTGTGAGTCAACCTCATGTGGTGATACTGTATTTAGCCCATGGGCTAATGATGACACAGGCAGTCCATGTATTTCTGCTGGCATTCCACCTCTTCATGGAGAGAAAGAGTAGGTGGAAAATTAAGTCAGTAAACTGTCTGCTGTCATTTACTTGGTCTGCCTTCTTTCTATTTCACAGCACAAATAAAACACAGTGACCAACAAATATTACTGACCCAGACATGGTGCAATTTAAATGACGTGTACTGTAAAAAAATCTGATAGCTCCTTGTCTCATCACTTCTTTTGTTTCTAAATCAACCCCCAGGAGAGAGCAGAGACACAAACCAGATATTTATTTGTGGACTCTTCATCTTTCATTCTATGTATCATAGCAAACTGTTCCTAAGGGCAGATTTACTCAAGTCTTTTATGAATTGTAGAATTGGGATTCTCACTACTGCATTTGAACACAAGCCATGAATTTTAATATTTCAGATTTGAATAACAATATATATATCTGTTGGTCTGCACTAGAGATCTCTGGAACTAAAAGAAGAACTATACTGTGAATTTATTTAAAAATCAACTCCTTTATTGATGGATTCTGGACAATTGTTTTATAATATATGCAGAATTACATCCAAAAATTGCCTACAGATATTAGGAGCCTGAAACGGGAGTTTAAATAATGGAAAGAACAAGAGCAACAATAGACTTCACAGTCAGTTTCCTTTAAGTCCTTAGTATGGTCATGAAGTTAAGATACAAAAGCATTTGCAACAACAACATAGTGGGCAGAGAGTATAAAAGAGAGGCCATGAGGCCATTAAGGCAATTAAGAAAGATTAAGATTTCTTGTGGTGGAAAGACCCATTAATCAATAGGCCAGAAATCACAGCATGTTGCAGAATATACTTCTCCTAAAAAAAGGGAACAAACAGGCTAAATATATCCCATACCAAAGGTCACAGAGTTCTCATTAATGAGAAATCATATTAATCCCTCAGATATTGCTGGCTCCATAGTTATGTTTTCCATTTGCACACGCAGGAACAGCACTGATGAAATGCACCGTAAGCGATGCAGAGCCACTGCTGAAAAAAATTCCCATCCACAGCTGGCACCACAGATAGATCCAGCGATATTTGTGGAAGGAAAGCAGAGCTTACTCAAGAGGGCATGGGTTGCTGCTGCTCAGGGTTCTGCAGGAGAGGGAAGTGACTGTGGTTATTCATTGCTGGCAACAATGACGCACAAGCCCCCACTCACGAATGTAAAGCTGCTGTACAAAGATGACACGGTGCCTGTCAGAGGATGGGTAATTGAAAATCCTTGAATTTGCAAAATGCCTGTGGGCATCTAATGCAAGTCTTCGTATGGTAATGAGGAGAGGAAACAAAGTGGGAGGGCTACTACACATGCTAAAACTTGCACCTGAAATAATTGGAAATTGGCTTAGATGGGCATGTAACCAGGCTGAAACCAGCTCTAGGGCACTCAGCCTCACCTCCAGCAGCAAGGTCACCGCCCCATCCCAGGCATTTGGTCTGAAGGAGCAGCCACAGGTGGGCAGAAACAGATTTGCTAACTGGTTTTGTAGAAATAGCTACAGCTGGTTGAGATTTTTTTTTTTAAGCCAGCTGAAAAAAGAGGTGGAAGCAGGTGTGCTTCTTTCTGCAAGAGATTGGATTGAGTAATTCTTGAACCTGAAACTACTTCCTAGAACTGTTTCTTGGAAATTTTCTGTTTCTTGATTCAGAATAGTTTTCTTCACTGATTTGAGCCATTAATATGGAAAAAAAATTAATTCTCAAAAGAACTGAAATGAAATATTTGAATCATCCAAACTATGCTGTTTGATTAGTTGGTTTGCAAGCATTCTTGAGATGTGTTACTGTTTCAGAGAGGGATTTATTTGTTCCTTTTAGGGTTTTTAATTGCCATTCAGGTGAGGAAAATGCTTTCTTACAAAATTGAATATGATTCTGAAGTATATAGAAACAATGGATGAGGCATCTTTTGCATTAATGAGTTAAATTATTATTTGTATTGGGGATTTTTTAAAATGTAGTCAGGATATGTGTCTTTGATTAATGTTGCTAGAACGTCAGAGGCATGGTAAGAGCCAGAAAAGAAGGCTGGAATCAAGTTTGCCTCATGGTAGTTTTGCTGTTGGATGTATAATGATTCATATGGGATGCAAACTTTTTCTACTGAAGATATTCCAGGCAAATCTCAAGTTATTTTCACTGATTCCAGAGAAGCCAAGTAGCCACAGTGTTTCATCAATTTCAAGCAGGGCTACAGACATCTGGACTTTCTTATCATCTTTATACTCCCTTTTTTTCTTTAGTGCAGGACAACTCACAAAATTCCCAGAAAAGCAGGACAACTTCTATGACGAATGTTTCTGGAAAAGCTGATTTTTAGGATCCTATGTCCCTGCAGAACAGCACAATATGACATAGGGTACCTGTGCTCTAGCTTCCTCTGCCAAATAATTTCTTTGCACTGGTTCTTGATAGTTAACAAAATGTGATGTGGTAGCCTCTGGCTGGCCAAGCAAGCCTGGAGAGTTGTCTGTCCCCTTGGCTGCAGAGAGAAAAAGTTTTTTCCTACACAACAGTTACATTGTGCTTGTGAAGATCTTAGAACCTATTTTGATACCAAATGTGTGCCACTGTTTTGGGAGGCAGAGGCACTCCCGAAGACTCAGAGTAGACATTTGTTGTCTGCAATGATAGAGGATTTCCAGCTTTCCTGGGATTTCCAACTTTCTTGATCTTGCTGCTACTTATATTATAGTAGTAATAGTAGTAATGTCTGAGAATGTTAGCTGGTTTCTAGCTGCAGTATATATTTTCTCTGCCATTCCTGTTTTTCTATACAATCACCTCATCTTCTACTGCAGCTTCTCAGTTTAACTACATGTAAACACCCCTTCTATCATATTGTTTATCCATGCATGGAGCAAGAAATTAATCTGACTATACCATTCTGGACCTCTTGACATTTAGAGAGAGTTGGGATTTAGACAGACCGTAGAAGGAATTGCAGTATTCAGGATGCAAAGTGATTAAAATGTGAACAAGGATTTCAGCAGAAGCAAGGTCAAGGTAAAGATGAACTCAAGGAGAATTTCAGAGGTGGGAATGAGAAGAGTGGGGAAGGTAGCTTGGCAT
This sequence comes from Molothrus ater, assembly GCF_012460135.2. NCBI lineage: Eukaryota > Metazoa > Chordata > Aves > Passeriformes > Icteridae > Molothrus > Molothrus ater. The sequence goes on from NC_050480.2 coordinate 26,176,973, forward strand.
TATGAAAAATCAGTTTATTGTTTTATTGTTTTAAACTTGACACTGCTGTGATAGAAATATAAAGGTCTTTAACATATTTTAATTTTGCTGTGATAGTCAGAGCACAGAGATGCTAAACACAGTGACACAGTGCTGTAGTTTTCTCTTTATTATAACTGGCTTTTACAATTTCAATTTACTTCTGTGCTGAGGAATTCAAAGCACCTCTTGGTGTCGAAGAAGTCAGCACAACTCTCACTCCCAATGTCTGATACCAGGGGGAAAAAAGACTTCCAAGGAATAATGTGATGTTTCCAGGTCAGATTCATTTTGCTTTTCCCATTATCTGTCCTTCTGTAGTGTTTTTTTCATATACAGAACAGCTTGTAATTATCAGGTCTACTGGTAGAAAACCTCTGGTCCCAGCCACTGGGAGAATTCTCAACTCCTGCTATGTGGAGGAAACTGCAAGGAGGGAAGGCTGAAATGCAAATCTTTGGAAGGGAGAGCAAGACTGTTGGACCTTTCATAGTTTGACAGTGCTAACTTTAGTAAGATTCCTTCTTTGGTTATAAGTCTTGGTGCAATGTTTTTTGATGCTTAAATGTTAATTCCAATGTGCACGTGTAACTATTAGCCAAATTATTTGGCTTTTCACACTAGAGAAACCTAACAGTTATATCAAAAAATAGCCCACCACTGATATTTGCCAAATGTTTTCATTCCATCTGTTTCATCATAAGGCTTTACTTTTTCCAGTTCCCTTCTCCCACTCTCTATGGCCTGCTTTCTTCCACTAAGTATTTTTTCATAGCAATCTTACCTGGAGATGAGCTTGTACTTCAACTGATAGAATAGATGAAAATAAGCCAGCATTTCACTTGACAAGCATGCATTGTTTCATCCTTCTATGCATTGTTTGTGTTGTGCTACTAAAGAAAATGTAATTAGTGAAGATCAAAACACTATATGAAATCATCTCCTTATAAGAGAATTTGGACAAAAATTTTGATAAAAATTTCCTGGCATTGTCAAAACATCTTGTTTTGATGTCTTTGGGAATACAGACTTTTCACTTTCCTCTTTCCAAACATTTTTCTTTCGAATGCCTTCGAATATGTTCTTAGGTACTGTAGAAGCATGTAAAAAACTAAAAGTTAAAGTTTAACGAATCATCTTAACTACCTAACAGTGAAATCTTTCTATTTTAAATTTTGGTGGGCCAAATCTTGTGCATTTTGATCTTAGTTGGAATTTTAAAACCCCCTCATAATATGAAGGCTCTAAAACCTCTGAAAAATGTATCTTTGATTTTTTTTTTTGGTGGTTTTTATTGGCTCTGGGCATCTGCTCTAGAAACTAAGAATTTTTGAGTCCAAGTTCCTGATCTCATATTCTCTTTCAAGTTAAGCATCCTCACTGATTACCACTGCCCCATTTAAGCAGGAGGAAGGCAACCTCCTCACCAGCAGAATGCCATTTAGGGCTCTTAGGGTGGGTGCAGTCACTGTGTTGGTGAGAGGCAACGTGGGCAGCACAAGTTACCCTTTCACGTGTTATCGAGCAGGTTCCACCCTGAGTCTTGTCAACAGGGCCAGAAATGTACCTCCCACTCAACTCCCCACTGGTAAATTGCCAGCATGGCTTTAAGTCAACAACCTTAAATGCCATCAGGAAACTGGTTGGTGGCCAGCACAGATTGTTGCAGTGTGACTGTTTTGCAAGCCTGTCTTACCGCAATACTTTTTTGTTTCTTATTGGGTAGGCTGCTTTGAGTTAGAGATGTTGAAGACTACACAATACTAATGGAGTTTGTCCTTGAGAGACAAGCTTGCACTGCAGAGCTGAGAACAAGAACTTGTGTTTTAAGGCTAGGAACTTTTGCAAAGATGTTCAACTTTCCTTTGCTCCCTCCCAGTTTTACCTCAAAACATAACAACACAGCCAGGCTGCCAATACAAATAACAAAGGGCCTTTTTTTTAATTTTTTTTTTTTAGATAAACAGAAAGCCAAGTCATAGCTCTCATTCACTTCCATAGCATCTAACCCTACCCACATGAAGTTCAGCCAGTGGGTCATTACGCATTTGCCAGATAAAGTATTCTCTTCTTTTTGACAGAATGAAAATAGAGCTGGACATAAGAAATGCTTCAAGAAACTCTAAATTTCCTTATTACTTATTAAATATCAAACCTAAGGCAGGTTCTTTTACCATATCTGTGGCAACTCCTGCAAAGAAAACAAGATATTGCTTCAAGTAGTACCTTAGTGACATTCACCAGCAATACCTGGTCAAAGAGCCAGCTCATTTTTGCTACATTTTCCCAAGAAATAGATTATTTCACTGTTGCAATCATAGCCATCTTTCATGTAAATGCTACCTCTTCATTCCAGATGTTTAACCAGCTGGTAGGCTTTATCTGCTGACTTGGTCCGTAACAGCAGACAACATTTGGTATCACCCTATTTTCTCTGCTGTGTGTAAAGCTCATTCCCATTTGGATTAATTTTGTCCATTTATAGTGGCAGATAGTATTGATAATTCTCTAAAGGTTTTTTTTTTTTAATAGAATAACCCTAACAAGAATAAAGTAGCTGTATATGGACTTGTTTTAAGATAGTATTTCTTTCTAAAAATATTTTAAAATATCTGTTCTGGATTATACTTTGTGTGGTTTTGTCTGTGGGTTTTCCACAAATCTGTTGTATTTGTTCAAATACATTTCACATTTTCTATTGAGCCTCTCATGGAGGCGGAGGTGACAGAAATCAAGGACTACCAAAAACTAAACCAATCTCCACCACTGCCTCACATATTTACACCTCCAGTTCAGGAGTTGTTTTAGGTAGCTGTGAGTAGAAGAGCAGTCCTACTGAAGTGGTCAAAGTTAGACATCTCTTGAAACAGAGCACACCAGACTCGTGCATGTTTGAAGTTTCTGTGAAACTTTATTCATAAATTTACTCTAGTAAATGTCTAGCTTTATAAAGTATAAATAAATAACTATAAAATGCAATTCAGTAAATAAATTTACTTTATCAATGTAAACAGGCATTATGAAGGTTAAGATACGTGGGCTTGCAAAATGAAGACAAACCTAAAAAGACAGTTCACTCTCAGTTATACAATGAAATATGTCTACTTATTCATTGTTCATCGACCAATATTTTTACAGCAAATGAGGCATAAAAAAATTGTGCACATGAGCTGGTCTGAAAAAAAAAATCAAAAGAATCCCTCACTTGATGTGACATGTGAAATACTGTAGGTTTTTGAGCTCTATGTGTATATTTATCTGACTACTGTTTGTATAACAAAACATCAGTGAATAAGAGGTTGATATGCACAGCAGAGGTTGCTTTTCTGAGATATTTTACCTCTTGATGCACAGGCAATCTAAAAATTAGTATTCATCATGTTCTAATTTCCTTATTCCCATGCCAAGTTCAGAAACACTTAGAATTAAGCCTCCTCTGTTTTTCTGCTGTTACATGTGGTTTTGTCTGATTTCACTTCAGCTTGTATAGTCCCACCAAAACAAGCAGCTATGCAAGATTGCTTTCCAGCTTCAAACTGTGATGTGTGAAGGAAATAAATTCCTGATGTGTTGCTGGTAAGTAACAATGTCCGCAGGTCCATTTTAAGACATTACCCAGAATTCCCTATTGTGCAATTAGGTTTGTGTATTTCCTGTTGCACTTCTTCTGTATCTTTTTAAAACCTTCTGTAAGGCATCCTGACCCATTATACAAGTTGTTATTGTCTTCAACATAGCCAAGTATTTATTCACAGTGTAGATCTTGACTTCCAGGAATGCCTAAATTCTTACCTTTCCAAGTAGAATCTCTGGAACAGTATCTCTTGTAGACAGTGAGAGAATAAAACTTGATTCTCAGTAAGAGATTCAAAATATTTCCAAAAGTCATTTTGTGTCTCCAAAACATTTCAATTAAGGGGGCTGAAGCTCCATCTGAACAGAGTTCAAATTGTGTCATTGTAAAATCACATAATTCAAAAAAATGTTATAAACCAGCAATACCACTCTATGAGCTGCAGCTAAATTGCCAATGTCTGGACGAGCCCAGAGTCTGGATCTAAAGATCTAAGAAACCATACATATTCTGGCAAAGATTGCGAGGTCATGAACTTAACTGTTCTGCCTAAAATCTCTTGCGACCTCACACAGAAATTTTTGCTACAGAATCCTTTCTTAGGTGGATGGTTTTATTTCTATATTTATTTTATACTTAAAATACCTTCATAATGGTGAATTTTCCTGAAGTCTGGAGCAGGGCTTGGCTTACATGTTTTTCAGGGTGAAAAAAAAATCCCTATCCATGTAGTTATAAAAAAACCTGCGAGGTTCTTAATTATAAAAAAAAAATAATCTTCTATGTCTGGTACCAATACAACTTTGTATACTAGTGTGCACACTTCTTTTTTTTGGTTAATATTTTTTCAAATCTGAAACAATGAAAAGGAATTTTGCTGCTGAATTCAAGCACAACCGGGTGTTATCCAGAGGCTAAATTCTTTTCCTGCTTAACATAAGAACATAATAAGAACATAAGAGGCATACTGGTTCAGAACAAAGGTCAGTGTAGCCCAATATCCTGGCTCCAACAATAGCCATAAGTGGGTATGCAGAGAAGAGTAGAGACCCAGCCTTGCATATCTGATGCCTCCTCCTAAGTATTCTCCTAGCTTTCACCTACACATGGCTGAAGAATTTCATGAAATGGACATAGTTCCAAAGTGTTTAAAAACCCTGTATACATTTCTGCTCTGTGGCCTTGCCCAGTCTCCTCTTGAGGCTATGTAAACTTATAGCTGATGCCAAATGGGAACAGGGCATCTAGATATTGTGGCAAAAGGGGATTTTTGATTTTTTTTTGCTATCTCTGTACTTTCATTAATACAATAGTTCTAGAACGTATCTGGTGATTTGCAGTTATATGATGAGAAAAAGTCAGATTGTGTCCAAAGTATTGTCACATCTTCTTTAAAGTATCTATGCAGGTATTGTGATCTGAGACAAAAAACAAAACAAAAAAAAAAAAAGGGAGTGGGTCTGGTAGGGTAGAACACTAATAAACTCTTGATAAAAGAGTAGCCTGTGGGCTCAATGGAGAGATACTTAAACTGTTCAGGCAGGGTGCTAGAGGCAAAGAAATACGTGATTACCTTTGACGATGCAGTTCTGAATAAGAGGAGAAAACTGACAGAAGCCCGTGGACATTTTCTGCCTTGCCTGGGAGTAGTCAGACATGGAATTATATATCCATTCAGTGACAAATTCCAATTAGATTGCTCTCAGACCAGACTACAAAAGATCCTTGTGTCTGTCTTCCTCAATTTTTCAAACATTTTCTCTTCTGTTTTTTTCAAATGAAATGTATCCATTGTTTATGATTGTATAGATTAACTTCCTGAGATCAAGCCACTCATTTACATTTTCACATACTTGCTGGATGTGCAAAATGAACCAAATGCAAAGATATGTATACAACAAACCTTCCTGTCTCTAAGTGCTTGCAAACAACAAAGGCACTTGAATATTCTTATAACAGAGTTGTATAAAAACTGTGGCTAGATAGAGTGAATATTTTCTGTGCCTACTGAAACCAACAGTATCTCCTGCTGTTCTGAATCACTAGGTTCAAATCACTGGCCTCCAAGAGTCCTGTAGTTGGAAATGCTGAAGACAGAAATCTCTAATGGGTCATTTTGGACAGCCTCCTGCCAGGATATGATTAATCCCTCCAGAGCTATGTTAGTGCTTGATGAACAGCAATGCTATCTACAAGTGCACAATGTTGTCCACAAACACAGATGAGCAGAAAGAAGATACTGGTGCCTGTGGTCAATAGAAATCTTCCTCTATAGCCTCTGCTTTTATTTTGTGTTGCCTTTCATTTTATTCCTCATGTTGGATAGACAGGAAAAGAAAGGATTATTTGAAATAGTCCATAAGAGACCAAAGTACTTAATTTATCAATTTGTGTTGATTTCATTGTGTTTGCTTCTCAGATATCTGCATGTTTCTCCTAAACATATGTTGTGGGTTTTTTTTCTCTGAGTGTATCTGTGGATTTTGTAGGGTGGGAGATGTTTGGTCACCTATTAGTAGGCTTGGTGTGTCCCTCAAAGGATGTCTCATTTGATCAACAGGTTGCTCCTGGTTCTTGAAAATGTATGAGTTCTCACTGGCATAATCTGATTACACTAATGGCTGTTTTTCCAATGAGAAGTTTTAATAAGATTGTTTCAGTCAGGGTGAAGGCTGTAATCTTAATTTTTGAGAGCAATAGAGTGATTTCTTGGAGTGATGGTAAATGTCTTTGTTACCTTTACAAAGTGTTGAACCCATTGGAGAAATTTTTGAACCTACTGCTAAGATAGTGCTTGACCCCCCCTCTAGCTGGTAAAATCATCTGGTAGGGTGAGACCCAGCTGAGGGTAGGGGATTTTCAGCACTAGTCTTTAGTGATCACTTTTAATGAAAATTTTCAAGCTTTTAGTATTGTCTCTCTCAATCTGCAAGTACCTTAGAGTCCTTAATGGTTTCTGTCTATGCCCATGGCAGTAGCTATGAATGTTTTCATCTAATCTGCTTGGTGATGAAACTGTGTTCAGTTGCATCTCAAGATTAGATCCCTGCAATGCACCTACATCCAGTTACACCATGAGACCAGAGCCAAACCTCAGCTATGTTTTATTTGTGATGGGGTGTTCCATTAACAGCCAACAATGTCCACACTCCACTACATGAAAAAAAATTTTAGTCTGTTTTTTCCATTAGATAGTTATGATCCTTGCTATAGAAACCATCTCCCTTTTTTTTGATTCTGTGTCAGTGAAGCTAAACTGATGTGCCTTGAGGGATCAGGAGGGTATCAGCCTTGGAGCTGATGGATAGCTCCTTGGCTGGTGGAGATATGAATCTTATAGTCTCTGCAGAACTGTAGGCTGTCAGGTGACACTGCAGAACTCAAGTTCACCCAAGTTTTTGGAAGGGAGGGGAGATGCCACTAGGGTGTGATGACAACAAGGCATTGGTTTGTTTTCAGTTGTGAGGATTTGAGAGTATCTTTGCTCTGGTAACAATTAGTGATGACTAACCATGAATCTAGACAGGTGTGGTTTTATATTCTGAAATATTAAGGGATAGGCACACTCTGCCCAAGCACAAATCCTTCTCAAAAGGCAACTTCTCCTTTCTACTTGTGTTACACCTAATGTGCTTGGGGTTATACTTTCATGTATCTAATTAAATTATTCTTAAAGAACATCAAAATGTATGTGAGAGATCATGTTTTCTGTTGCTAGCTAGCAAGGTTTTGTAGTTCCCCAATTCCAGTTTCAAACATATTTATTGTAGTAGGTGATATTTGAGGCACAATTATCTACTGTTTACATCTTTTGTATCTCTTTTTGCTGCTTCCCTGGGCAAGGTATGACAGTGTTACATATCCTCTGGAAGCTCACAGCTAAGGAAAAGTTGTTTCTCTATAAAAAAATACTTCTCCCTCTGTGGCAGTTAGAAGGAATCAAATTTTCTGTGTTTGGTTAATGTGCCACACATCTCACATTTAAAATAGCAGCCCGTTATTTTAGGAAAATAATTCAATTTATGATGTTCTACTTCCCCTCCTGAACTGAACTTAGATATGAATGGGACTTAAGTACTCGGTGTCCTGAAATGAAATATTTTTCTCAGCTGGAGCCCATATGCAGAGAAGAAATAGCATGGATGGGGCAAAGGTTTGGTGTGTTGGTGACTTAGGAGATGTGCAGAGAGGACAGCCTGGACAGTTTAAACAGAAATTCAAGAGAACTTACAGAGCTTGTCCAGAGCCCACTTCTGTCAGTGGCAGAAGTTCCCACTCATTCAGAAGGAACAGGTTCAGGCTCAGTGTTTGTAAAACATATTCTCATTGTGCCCAGGTTTCTTACTCAAAGTTGATTACTGTAATATTTCATATGACTTTTCTCTGAACTGACTGTTCTTATTTGTTGAGCAGAATTGCCTGTTTTTCTCCTTGATGTATATATACAAAGTACCTTTTTCTTGTCTTTCAGCATATGTTATTTGGGAAATAGCAGGTGACACTTATGGATCTTCCCCTTTCCTTTTTTTTTTTCCTGAAGGAAAACACCCGCAGCATAGAACAGCCTTGGAAAAAGTCAAGCAAGAGTCTGTATGCTGTGATGTGATGCAGTAACAAATGTATTCTAGTGCACATCGAGCAACATAAATATGTAAATGTTTTACAACATGTGCACTTACATATCCTGCCTTCTTTTATCTTCTTGCACTGCATACATAAAGTTACATATATCTGGTAGAGTCTGCTCTCTTAACAATAATGCTGAATATGTAAATCCCCACAGTTTTTATAACCAGTGCTTTAGGTTGCATTTACTGTAAACAAAGATGTATTTTTGGGGGCTGTTGGTTTGAGTTTATTGTTTATGTAAATCTCTCAGAATGTGACATAGCCAGATAGCTTCCTATGTTGTGCTGATCCACATTTTAGGCCAGCAGCCAAAGTATTTTATCTTTTACTTCATTATAGTGATCTTCCAATTAGCTGTGGTCTGTAATACCCTGATTTTGGTGGCAGTGGTTTGGGGAGGATTGTTTGATAGTTCTGCTCGAGAGGCAAAATGAGGGGCCTTATTATAGAAAGTGCAGAGGTTGTGCAGTAGCTGAGTTCTGTTGCAAAGTTTGCCGATAAGGGAAAACTGGCCCTTGAGCATCCATTCTATTCTGTATATTAACACTTCTAATCTGCACTGCTGATAAAACTGCAAGCCATTTGCCTTTGGAGGAATTAGTTCTGCCTCACTTGTGTAACCAGGCAATGGTGATTAACCTTTAAACTGTCCAATATTCTCAGCAGACTCCTGCTCCAGATTAGAAACTATTTAGTTATGACCAACTAAATTAACAACATTCCCTCCTCTGAAGAATAAGATTTGGAAGGTATGCATTTTAAGGTGGAATGTGGATAATGTCCTTATTTATTCACTCACCACTTTTGCTACATAAAATGTATTCATCAGTTGAAAAGAAAGAGAAAGGAGGGAGGGAGTTCAATTTCAGGTTGAAACAATCTACAATTAGTTATGTACAGGAGGTGATTTGGGTGATTTTGACTTGGGATGCTGCTTTAGATGGCTGAGACCTCTTTCTGACTTTTCATTCTTAAATAAAACTTACAGGGCAGGGGATAAAATGGGCAGGTTGGTGCTCTGGTGTGGGCAGCATTTTAGGAAATAGATTTCCTTCCTTTGAAAGGAAAGGCAATTATCTCAATTCTTCAGAAGAGTAATTATTGGAAGATTGCTAACCTTTCTGTCACAATCATGCAAAACAAAAGGTTTTGTACGTGGTGCTTACAGCCCGACACATCCAATGGACTTTAGCTGCTGTGATAACCCAGTACTGTACCATTGTATCTACATATTTTAAATGTGTAATTTATCAGTTGAAACATACCCTTCAATACATGTGCCATAAAAGAAAAGAGTGAGGGCAATTATGTAATAGTATAGTGTTTGTCTGACATGCCTTAAATCCCCATATTGTTATTCCTCACTGAATAACAAATTCAAAATCCCTGTTAGCAATGTTTTCCGTTTTACCAGTTTTATATTAGCTGCCTCCTTAAAAATTGCTAATCTAGATACTACATTAGTAGGATGTCAGTCAAACTGCAATCCACAGTGAAGCCTTCTTCATATACCAATTTAAATCATTCATGGTCCTTTCTTTGGCATTATTCAAAAGATCATAATAATTTTCTTGTGCCCACAGCACAAAAAAATCAATTATTTCCCCACAAAGACTTGAAAGTACTTAGCGAATGCTGTAAGAAAAGCTGAGGGTTATATCAAATTGAAATTGCACTCATTACACACAACACAATTAGTTGCCACTAGTCTGGCCGGTGCTTTAATTCTGAATGGCATATCTTTATTATTACAGAAACAAGCATGCAAATGGCATTGTTCAGGATTTGCAGAAATCAATAGGATATAGTGCTGTGTGTTTGGTGGCCACTGTCACTCAGTCTGCTGTGGATTTGAGATAATGTGTGTATTTGAATTAATGAAGGGAACGTGAGACATCATAAGTGACACCCAAATAAAAGAAATGGGTACATGATATTTGTAATTATTCTACTTGTGTTTTTGTTGTAAATACTTGTGCTTTTTGTTTTTTAATCAAAGGATTAATTGCATTTTAATAAGGCATTATGATTTTCAGAGCTTTAGTTAATTAAAACTTGTAGTATATAATTATGAAGTGATGCTGAGATTTGTCTAAAGATCACCCATACATTTAGAATATGTATATTTTTCCTTGTTAAGCAGTTGCTACATTTTATGAATTATATTAAATGTTTGAAAGATGATGGCAGCTCCAAATGAATTTCTGTAAATGGCAGCTCGGGTTGTAGATTATGTTGTTGGACAAATTAAAGTGGAGGAACTACTGAGGTTGGAAACACTTTTTGGCTGTAGTGCTGGAACATTCATTTGCACAAATGTTAGCTTTCAGCTGCAGGAGTAAGAACAGATGTATTTGTTCAATGTATCATATCATTCCGCCCATTAATTCCCAGTGAAATTGCTGCAGTTTGAAATTCTGAGGATAGCCCATAAAGACGCACTGGTGGTGTGTGGTAAAGATTATTTTCCATGTGACAAAAGGGTTTTAAAAGGAGGGAGAAAGTAAGAGGGGTGTGTGTGTGTGTGTGTGTGTGTGTGTGTGTGTGTTTGTAGAGACATCTCTGTGTATTGCCTGGTCTCCCAGAGAGAGATGAATATTCCTGGTACAAACCTTTAATCACTCACAATTGAACCTGGGACATATACATATATTCATATATATAAAGATTGTTTCCTGTGGGAGTATATTATGTCTGGATTGATAGACTAATTGCTAGATAGATAAAACAGAGTTAAACAGTATCAGAAAGTTAAAATCTTAATGTTTCAAATGAAGCTTTCATTTGGCAGTATTTTAAAAAAAAGATCTTCTCTTACATTCCATTCCTTATTCCATTCCTTTTGTAAGTGTATATTGAAAATAAAAGCTAATTTTGCTCTTCTTTTATACGAAGTCGTAAAAATATTGCTTTGTTGCTGAGAGGGCTTTTCTTATTTCTTGTCAGCTATAAAATGTACCATACTTTTTTATGCAGAACAGTCCAGCACAGTCCTGTATTTCTATAGCACAGCCCCATGAACTAAAAAGGTTTTCTAAGGATCTCTCTTGAAGTAAGGATCTTAAATTAGACCTCAGTATTTCCTACCTGGAAGCTTGGCTCCTGCAGTGCATAAATGTTTATTTATTTATTTATTTATTACACCCAGGTTTGCATTTAGTTTTTGAGACAAACCCACTCAAGAGCTCAAAATGTTCCAAGTGAGGTAGGGAGATGAAGCCTGCAGAGAGGGAAAAAAAAAGAAAAAGAATTCTCAAAAAATTTACATTGACTTTACCACTCAAACCAGGATTTTAATAGGTATCTATAAATGGATTTTAAGCAGGATTTTTTCCATGTTTTCTCCCAAAGCTGATTTAAAATCTAATATTATTAGGTTGGTCACAGCCTTCATATTTTAACTGTCAAACCCAAAGTCTGAAAGGTGATTCATTCAAGGCTTGCTAAAATATTTGCTCAGCAGCACAATAGTGTGTGATGGAAAATAAACTCCTCTGGAGCATCTCACCCTATCAGCCATGGCCTGCAGCAGGAAAAGAATGAGGGAAGGTCAGTCAATTATGTGTGGTAATCACCGTAAGCATATTATCTGAGACACAGATGTCTTCCCTGACCCCACACGACATAGCTATTAACCCCACAGTAGTATAAAAATGGGGAGGAGGAGGAGCACTGGTCCCTTAGGTAAACCAGACCTTTTCAGGCCGGGCTGGTCCGGCGGCGCCGCGGAGTTGCGGTGGCAAGGGCGCTGCTGCGGGAGGCACGGCCGCCTCTCCTCCTCGGGGACCTCTCCACAGACCCAGTCATGTGAGATAAATAGTTGCATCATCGGAAAAATGGGACTGGCAAATTGACTTGGGAGATATTTCGGGAGCGTTAACAGCCCTGGAATGCCAGGCACTGCCCATGCTTTTACAGGAAAAACTTTTGTTCCTGTGCACACCTACACAGATGATGTATTAGTGCTGATAACGTGTAATACCGCTATCGTGCAATCATCTAATGCTTCTAGAAAACAGAGATGATTTCCTCATTATACTGAGTAATGTGTTGATTACCACATACAGCTCCTTTGGAGTTCAAATTCTGCGTAAATTTACTTCAGAAAAATGATCAGCTGCTTATTCAAGTGAAAGGGATTTTTTCAGTGTGGCTGTTCAAACACATGAAGTAAGAAAAGCAGTTTTTTAAACTGGATATTTAAACTTTTGAACTTGAAGAGTCATTTAAATATTTGGTCACTGAATAGGAAACGTGCATCCCTCAGCAGTTCTGAACTTTCTAACACCAGCCCTTAACCCTTAAAGTAGGTCTTTTTCCTTCTTGTAGCCTTTGGAAAATCTTTCTTCTAGGTGATTCTTTGTTACCTTTGGGGAGGTCATTTTGTATTTTCCTGCCAAAAAAGATAAATGACCATTTAGCAATATAATCTATTGCAGTTCAGCACAGCAGTGATGCAAAAAATCCACAACAAACCAGATTTGTGATTTTGCTCCTTGTTAAATAATTGGTTGTAATGGCATTCTGGTCTTGTGATACCTTTGTGACTGAGATCAGCCTGAGACAGTGGATACTGAAAAGGAATGCTTTGCTCATCAAATTTCCGCAGAATGTAGCAGAGGAATCCCCAGGTTTCCTTTCTGTCTAAAGGAATTATTAAAAGATATTCTCTTTGATACTGTCTCCTTTCCCAGGGTTAATCACCGTGTGAGTGAACATTTGCATGCGTTGCTGAGCTACAGGTTAAAGACAAGGAGAGTGGTGGGTTGAGCACATGGATAAGCCTAACCATGGATTATCAGGAAATGAAAATCTATTAGAAATATGGGACTTTTCCATGGTGCAGGTTGCCTCTTTCCCTGACCTCAGGGATGACTTGAAAGGAGATGAAAAGGATGGTGGAAGTGCCTTGCCAGGTTAGCTGGGCTGAAGCGGGTGTTGCAGGCTCCCATCACAGCCACTGCTGACCAAATTCAGCTGGAGTCCAAAGAAGAGACTTGGGCTATCCTCCTTACTAGTAAATCCCCTGTGGGAGTCTTGGCTATGTGGAAAGATACCATTTACACTTCCTCCTGTTACTGTGGTCAGTCTTGAATTCTGGGCCTCTAGTAGTCCCTTATTAAACTTCCATCCTATTGTCATTTTAGCCTCTGTCTAAATGTTGCTAAGTAACCTCCTGTGTCAAATACTTTTTCTGCTGGGAGAGAGTCTTGCATCAGTCACCCATTATGACTGCCAGATTAGATACCACAATGTGCTCAACATGGGACTGTGCTTCACTTCCATTTGGAAACTGCAGCCCATGCAGGATTTGCCAGACTACTTGTTAAGCAGCATCTTTTCCTTGAGCATATTAAAGCAGCTCTGAACAACTTGTGCAGTTCATTTACTGGTCCCTGGGCTGATTTTTAGTTTGGGGATTTAGGACTTCTTTATTTTACCTTTCACCTCTAAGTCCTACCTGAGTGAGCAACTCTGGTGAAAAACACATTGGTCCACTTGCAAACAAATGGTAAAGGCTGCAAGTTAAGACCTTGCCTTTGAAAGAGAGCAGGCAGTGCATTCCTGGAGCTTTAGTGAGTCATGGTTTCTGTGAGGCTCTTTTATCATGTTTTCTTGTGGGGCCAAATAAAAGCCAAATTCTGATGATCACTTGTGTGAGTAGAAATCCGGAGTAATGCCATTTAAATAGTATGTAATTAGGCTAGAGTGAATGAGAATGGAACTTGGTCCAAACTGATTATATATTTCAGGTCAGTTGACATAATGGAGCAGCCTTTTCTGTCTCAGCTTAATGCAGTGGTTCTGAAGAGTTCATCACCTGCTCTTGGCTCTCTTTCCTATTCCCAGCTGATAAATCATCTTTAATGTGTTTCCTAATATTACTTTTCCATGTGGTTATAGTTATATGTGACAGCAATGGGGCGTGGGGAGGGGAGAGCAGGCAATAATTTCACTGACACAGAAATTACTCTAAAAATGCATTAATGTGTCTTAAGTATAATTGACATTCTTTGAAATATATATTGCCTATAGGCAAAATTAAATTTTGCTAACCAAAACCAGAGGTAGGCAGAACTTCTGTAGCATCATTCCTGGATATGTATTTAATAATAATGATGGTTTGCGTTGATATATTTCTAAAATATTATCAAATTTCACATACAGAAATCATTTTTTATTCAGCCATACTTTCCCAGTTTACCTTTTCTTATGTGCTAACTTATTTTTCTACAGGAAATATTTTTAAAAACCCATAGTCATTTTAAATAGATTATTTACCACTCTGATACATGGCATTTATCACATGCTCATCAGTTTCTCCTTGTTGATTTTCTACAAACCCTATAGGTCACTGCAAAAGCAGAGTATTTTCCATAAAGCTGTGGGAAGTCAATTTAATTGGCTTTTCTTGTCTAAATGTTGTCCTAATTATAAATAGTTGTGGCCAAAAAAAGTTTTGCACCAAGGTTTTATCATTTGCCTAAACCCTCCCCTGAATTACAAGAGCACTCTGAGAATTTTTGTGTTATTTATCCAAGTAAACTTATAGCTGTTTTAGATTCCGAGGAGTTCAAAAGCACTGATTTCTTCATGGTACAGAAGGAAAACAGATCTCTGTGTACTTGATAAGTATACTGGTTCAGAAAAATCAGCCACGGACACGATGGCTTCAGTGTCAGACACTGCAGATGTGAGTCCCACCCACTCGGTGTGTTTGACCTCTCCACCTGCAGCACTGCTGAGACACTTCAAACAGCTGAAGCTGGAAACACAGCATGAAATGGGGTGTCCTGCCACCCTCACCCCTTGCACTAGTTTCAAGCGCAAGATAAAGAGAAGCCAGGTCTGGCTCAATGACAGAATAACTTGACCTGCCTTTTTTGTTTAAATGTAGTTTGGGCTTCCAAATAATTTAGTTGAAAATGACTGATGTAGATCTATATGTGCAGAGATATTTTTTTTTTCTCTAAATGCTACAGTATGATCAGGAAAGTTATATGCAGATTACAGGAAAGGAGGAAACTTTCACATCTATTTTTTTAGTATTGGATCCTGCAGGAAATACAGAGCATTTCACGGGTGAGATGTCCCAAACCAAACTCAAAGTTATGTTGGCTATACCTACAGTGTAAGCAGGAGTTTATTTCTGCAAACTGATGTTTACAATTTTATAAAAGGAGTGGAAACCTTTGGGAAATTCATGGATAATTACTAAACACAAGGGTCTGAATTTAGACAAGGTTAAATATAGGTGTAAGCTCAAAAATATGTCTTTGCACCAGCCCAAATTTTCTCTGTATTAAACATTTCTGACTACATCTGTCATATTATTTGAGTCAAAATGTATTTTCAGTATGCCTCTAAGTTAAAGGGCAAAAAGGTTAAGTTGCTGTCATGCCAATGTGTTCTGCCCCTTCCATTTTTATGAGAACATTTCACCTGGGTTCTTGTCTGAGAACATCTATGTTAGGGAGAAAAGTATGGCTTGGATATAAGAGCTAGGAGTAATTTTTTATCTCCTACTGATCTGTAATCAAGCACAGTAAATAAAAACACTTGGCCTGAACCTCCTGTGACATTTGATAAGACTTCGATTGTGAGTCAAAGTAGTCAATTTTTTTTCTATGAAAGTATTGTTGCACTCCTAGCCAGGAGAACATCTGAAATGAAGTGGAGACAAAGTGTACTTCACTCTGAAAAAAAAAGTCAGGTTTTTGATGTGGTTCATTTGGGTTTTAAGTAATATATTGACAGAATAAATTGTATTGTATTGTATTGTTCTGTCTGACAAGAAATAGGGATTGGAGTACCTCCAGTTAATGATTGGCCCCAGATTCCAGGTTATTTTCTTCTTCGTCTGTTAAAAATTAGGCAGAAAAAAATTAACTGGGAAATTTCGAGTTCTAACACAATATGAAATAAAAAAAAAAAAAATACTTTCAGTACTGTTCAGTGCCCAGTAAGGGCAGAGGCTGTCTACTACTTTTGAAGAGGTCTTCCATATTAGCTTCATAAGTGCTGATGTTACAGGGAGTAGAAACTGACAGAAGAAAAAAAACTGGAAGAGAAAGCTTAGAAAGAGGAATCAGGGTTTTGCTCCACTGTTGCCTGTGTGATACTGTCCAAGAAACAGTAAATTGAATGCCAGACCTGCAAACTCCTGGGTGAAGCTGAGAAGTGTATGAACGTACGGGCTTTGGACTTTAATTTAGGGTCTGAATTGTCAAGGTACGGAGAATTTTGCGGAAGAGCACAAATAATTTTACTGACCTCTCTTGTACTCAAAATCCTGTGAAAGACTGCTCCCAGAGCTCTGAGTTACTAAATCCTCTTAATCTGAAATGTTCTTGTTGCTGTCATCAAGGCCTATTTGAATGCCTCACATCATATATTTTCCAGTAATGTTGCACTCATGCTGGGCTCAATATACTGCAGGCTGCAGATGCCCACACTGGTCTCTCACAAGCTGGCATATGGGCCTTTTTGTCATCCCTTCGTGTTCTCAGCTCTTTCTGCTCTATCTCTGCATCCTTTGGCTGTTACTTGACCTCCCTGCTGCCTTCTCCTCTCACTCTCTTTCCTGTTGCATCAGTTCTTTCTCTCCACAAGCCATTCAGACTCAGATAGTCTTTCCACATTTCTCCTCCATGTCCTCCACAGATGCCAAAAACAAAATTTAGAAGACTGTCACTGGCATATGCAACTTCCATGCACATCCTTTCCTGGTATTTGTCTTGCACACCCAGTCACCTACCCAGATGCAAATTGTGCATCGTTCCCTATGGATGCCTTTCCTTCTCCATTGCTTTAGAGTGACTCAGCTGCAAAGGTATGCAATAAAACAGCTGGTTGGCTTTTTTTTCCTCCTCTGCCATTAGCAAACCCTGGATCAACTCTCCTAATCCTTACAAAGATTATATCCTTTACCCTTTTCTCACAAAGCACTAGTCCTTTCTGACCTCTCACTTTCCACATTACCCTCTATGAGAAGCACCTCATCTCATTAACAGCTTTAAAAAAAAAGTCTTTTTGCCTTGAGAGGAACATTATTCAAACCTTACATGGAGAAAAAAATTGCAGACAACACTGTTTGAAATATTTTTCTGCTAGAAAATTGCAAATTTACTTTTCCATTCCTGGCATAGTTCCTTAAATCATTGCCACGCTTCTTGCTATCTTTCACCTTTTTTGAAGATGCTTCATCTTCAATATGGTCAAAATTGACCTCTTCTGCTTCCCTCTGTACTCTGGATTTACTTTGTCTCCTGTGCTTCATCACACTGACCAACACTGATATCATTCCTGTGACCACAGACCTGCTAACCTGACATTTTATCCCTCCAAGAAAGTGGCCAAATCCAGCAAAACAAGGAAAACTATCATCTAAGCTTTTATAGTCTCCTGCACTTCTTTCCTCCTGGTTTTTCTTGCTCTTAAGCACATGTTTTATCTCTTTGATACACACAGAAAACCAGCTGTAGTCATGCCTAGTATTCCAAGCCCTCAGTTGTGCTCTTTCCTCCTTTCCTAATGCCTTCCCATTGCTCTGAGCTTAGCTCCGTCAAGCAGCAGCCTTGCCTTGTAGCTGTCACCAGCCTGCAGCCTGCTCCTGGTTAGTAGCTTGTCTGGACATCACCATTTGTTTTTAACACAAATGAGCACCCAGTGGGCACATTTGTAAGGCTTTCTCATTATTCAGCCATTTCTGCAAAAGCCACACCTGCTACAGCAGCACCTGGTGGAAACACCCTGGGCTCACAGCTGGCTCAGAAGATTATAATACCATTAGGAGAAGGGAAAGGGGCAGGAAGGGGTGCAGATGCCCACAATGAGACCAGGTACACATGCCTTTGATTTTATAATTTTTCCTTTCCAGCTATTTTGTGTTGCCTGAATTATTTGACTGCAAGCTTTCTGGGGCAGGGATGCTCTGCCTTGAGCAGCACAACCTCTGTGAGCTCCTAAAACCAGTGGAACCCTCTGTGTGCCACTGCAGCAACCTGACTGGTTCATACCCCATCCATGATGGTGTGAATTCTGGAAATTGTCTGTGTTTGCATCCATGCTTCTCACCCTTTTTCTCATGCTTAGTGGCATTTCTTTCTCTAGCAAGAATGAGGTGATTAAATCCATCAGCTGCAAAGTGCTTATATTTAAAATGTGTATGTCACACATGTTTTGTGGAACTTTCACAGTCAAAATGTTTATATTAAAGTAATGATATATTTTTCCTCAGGAAAACAGGAGGTTCAGGGCAGACACAGACTCTTGCAGCTGTAAAGAACGATTGCTTTCCAGTTTGGCTAGTGATATAATCCACTGTGGCTGCAAGTCTTGCTTTCCTCTTTAGATGATGTCAACCTTTCCATGAGCTACATGTGTTGTATTCACAAGTGGTACTTAGAAGTACGTGTTCTGTAATCTCCTCCTTATGCCTGACACTTTACATGTGTTTATCTACAAGGAGTGGTGACATTAGCTTGCTAATTTTGCCAGTGTACTGTACCAGTGAGGGTGAGAAAGACTGAGAAGGATATTTAAACTGGCAAAGAGAGAATTATTGACATTAGCTACAAGTACTTTGTAAGACTCTGTTTTGGAATGTCATTTGTTAGAAAATCTTTGCTGCTGAAAGTCATCCATCATTCCCAGATGGACCTGCAAGACTTACAGAAAACTCTCTTCCCAAATCCCACTCATTGGCAGTGGCCAAAAGTACTCACTGTGCTGATTTGGGCTGGGATAGAGTTAATTTTCTTCATGGTAGCTAGCATGGGGCTGTGCTTTAGATTGGTGCTGGAAACTGTTGCTAATACAGGGAACATTTCACTGCTGTTGAGCAGAGCTTACACAGCACCAAGGCCTTCCCTGCTCCCTCCCACCACAGCACCAGTGAGGGGGCTGGGGATGCACATGGAGTTTGGAGGGGACACAGCCAGGGCAGCTGGCTCACACTGTGTGACATCCTGATCTGAATAAAAAGCTGGGGAAAGAAGAAGGAAGGGAGGGGTTCTCAGAGTGACATTGTGTGTCTTCCAAAGTCACCGTTGTGAATGATGGAGCTCTGCTGCCTTGGAGATGGCTGAATATTGGTTGCCTGAAAATGGGAAGTAGTGAATCTATTTCTCATTTTGCTTTGCTTGCACACGTGGCTTTTGTTTTCACCATTAAATTGTCTCTATCTCAACCCACAAGTTTTTTCCACCCTTTCTGTTCTCTTCCTCCTCCTGTCAGTGGGAGAGAGCGAGTGGCTGTGGGGCTTAGTTGCCAGCTGGGATTAAACCATGACTGTCCTTTTTGGTGCCTAATGTGGGACTCAAAGGGTTTCACAGGTTTGATAGGAAAGTGCTGGACTGAATTTATAACTGTTACTGCTGTTTCATTGGTGACAGGTTCCTGTGCTTGCCATAGGTTTCACTTGATATGAATGATATGGAATAAAGGCTGGAAAATATGTTAGTTTTACCGGATACAGTTTAATTTTTTTTGTAGTAGCTAGTACTAGGCTGTGGTTTTGGCTTTGTCCTGGAAACAGTGCTGATAATACAGAAATATTTTGGTATTGCTGAACAGAGCTCACACAGAGTCCAGGTCTTTTCTGCCTCTCACCCCACCAGTGAGGGGACTGGGGGTGCACAAGGAACTGGGAGAGGACACAGCTGGGATAGCTGACTCCAGCTGACAAAAGGGTTATTCCACACCACATGGCATCGTGCTGATCATATAAAGCTGGTGGAAGAAGAAGGAGTGAGGGAGATGTTTGGAGTTCTGACATTTTGTCTTCCCTTGTAGCTGATATGTGTGATGGAGCCCTGCTTTCCTGAAGATGGCTGAACACCTGCCTGCCCATGGGAGGTAGTAAATCCTTATTTTGCTTTGCTTGTGCACAGAGTGTTTGCTTACCTATTAAGCTGTCCTCATCCAAACCCACAAGTTTTCTCACTTTTACCTTTTTGATTCTCCCACCAATCCCTCCAGGGGAGAGTGGATGAGTGGCTGCTTGATTATTGGTTGGGGCTAAACCACAGCACTTGCCACATTGGCAAACCAGATATACAGATACCATTCCCTGAGAAGAAGTGGAGTGTACAAATGTTATAAGACATGGTTTTCTGGGCTGCTGAATGGACTTCAGTGCTGAGAAAAACACTCATGTGCCAGAACTCCACCTACACAGCAGGTCCCATGTATCCATGGAACTCAGCTTTTCTTTATTAACTAGACTGTATGCATGATATTCACATGGTGAAGATCCTCAGCAAGAGCTCATACTGCCACGTAAGTGTTTTTTCAAAGAATCAAGCTCTTACCTCTCAAACTTACATTCACATGGTATTGTTCATTATGTATGGCTGACTACTATAGAAAGCAGCAACAACGGGGTACAATGCACTAATTTTATCCCACTTTGACTTCAAAAATATAATCGGTACTTACAGAAATTGTAAGTACTACAGACATGCTAGTAAGATTATTCAAAATTGGGAGTGCTAATACATAAGAAAAATAGGTTTGCTATTCCTGACTGGCTCCTATTATCACCATTATCAGAGAAGATACACCTTTGGCCACAAAAATGTGCTGAAGCATAAATGCAAATATCTACATACAAGAGAGACAAGATTTAAGGTGGTGATTCTTTTTATCTTGCAATGAACTTTCGCTCTTTTGAGTGGGACTGTTAGGGTAAGAAGTGCAAGATTGTATGTCCAGTGGCCAAGTCTCAAGCTTTCATCCAGCTAATGAAAACTGTAGCCCGATAAAATACACGTAACTGCCCATTTCACGTGATTCCTCTGTGCATTAGGCAAAAAATACAGTCACCCTTGATGCATTATGTATGTACAATCTTACCTCTAAGGGCCTATTGTAAACAAGTTTTTAGATTAACAAGCACAGTAGATAAAGTATCATTATGGAGTAATCATTCAATCAATCAATCAATCAATCAATCAGAGTCATCACAGGCTTGGGAATTTTCCATACAAAAGACAATGCCTGAAGTAAGAGGAGTTTCTTCTCAGGTTATGTTATGGAATACATTTTTGCATATCACTGTTCTGAATGTTAAATTGCCTACCATGAGAAACTGCAAGAAGATATAGTGATTTGGACACTTTTTGGGGAGAAGAAGGGCTACAAAGCTGTGTTTGATTGCAACTGGGTTGAACATGGCATAAACCCCATTGCCCAATCACTGGTGACAGTCTTAATGATTTCTACTGTGTCCCTTTTCGTGAAGTTTTCATTGGGTGCATTTCACACTACTGCAGCCTGCTCCTGCAACCTGAAAGTCTGTGTGGCCTCCCTGTGCTGAAGGTGTTGTGTCAGCACTGTGTCAGAGCATCTGAAGCCAGAACCTTCCCTCAGGAGTCCTATCAAATGTAATTTCTTACAGTCAAAGCTTCCTGGACTCTGCAGGGATTTGTCTCATCCTCATCAAGATGACACTGTGTCGACTTTGGGACTGTCACAGCATGTAGATGCATGGCAGCCCCCCAGGGGAAACAAAGGAGAAAGATAAGTCCTATACTTACCTTGAGGAGGGCACCTTTGCAAATGAAAGCAAGTGAACACTGACCTCACCTCTCTTTCATAGCCTTTATACATCTGGTTAGCAAGATGGTTGTAGCCAGCCTCTCACTGCCTGATGAAATAATGCTCTGCTTGAGCCTGACACCTTAGCACAGCAGCAATGGATCTTAATGTCTTGTTATTCCCAATGAACAAAGGGCTAAAGCTAGTACTTGCTGAAGTGCAGTTTAGTGAATCTGTAACTTGTCTGGGTTGACAGACTCCCTTATCTAAATAAGATAATGCTTCAGAAATGTGCTCCAGTCCTGGTAAGGACTTCATATTCACTGAAATAATGGTAGCAGTGGAAGCAGTGATAGAAGAATGGGAGAACAGTTAAGGATTTCCTTAGCAAGATAGGTCAGAAGAAACAGATTAAATGATTGCATAGAGAAATGAAGACAGCTTCAGATCTGTGCAAGTTAAGAGTATCAGATAAGAATGAAAGTTCTCAATTCTTTTAGTTGAGTTCAAGATCTTTTGTTACTGATGGAAAATGATCTAGCATTTGTTATAGATCAAGGTCAGAACTGCACAGCTGAGACATGTTTAGGTGAGATGGAAGGATTCATTTTGGTGTAATTAATACAACATAGGAGTGCAGTGGGCATGAAAGGCTTCTGCTGGCATTGATGGGTGGATTAAGTCTTTGGCTTTCATCTCATTTAAAATGGAGCTGGTTAGCTGCTCACAAAAACAGTCTGCTAGAAGATGCTGATTAAGTGCGTAAGTCCTGGAACAGTACGAGGCTGAGACATATCTGCCAGGCAGCATCTGTTTTGATGGTTCATGCTCAGTGTTTAATAGAACACTGAGTCGTCCAAAACGCCTTGAGGTAAAATAAATTGTTGCCAGCAGCTTGCTCTCTTGCTGGTCTAGTACATCTTAACAGTGATCTTTTCATCAACTGCAAGGTAATTCCTAAACATGCCGTCCAAGGTTTTGTTTGCAAATGACAATCAGTAATTTATACAATAAGTGTTTACATTATTTGCAACAATAGAGACCACTGGCAATAGAATTACCATGTGGAAAATAACTGATTATATCATAAAGGCACAATTTGTTCAATAGGCAAATTAAAGCATCTATGCTCTCTGCAAAATCCCAATGAGTGGATTTATTTGGGTTGGTGGACATCTGGTTAATCCTAGCTGTCTTCACTTGGATGCTGATATGAATTCCTCACATTCTGAGGAAATTTCTTGTTAGCTGTTAGCTAAAACCAATGAGATTTGACTGAGCTTTCCTTACCCATGGAAGGCAGCCAGGGTTTTGTTTGGAGAATGCATGCAAAGTGTTTCCTGAGCACTTCCTGGCTGCTGTCTGCTCTGGGTACGGGCAGAAACTCTACACCACAATTCATAGGGAAGTTTGATGCCTTTGTGGGTGGAGAAGGCAAATGAGTATTTTCACCTTGATACAAGCTCATCAAAGCAGCTGCCTACTGCTTGCTTAAA
Source organism: Molothrus ater (assembly GCF_012460135.2). Taxonomy (NCBI): domain Eukaryota; kingdom Metazoa; phylum Chordata; class Aves; order Passeriformes; family Icteridae; genus Molothrus; species Molothrus ater. The sequence continues at coordinate 26,200,232 of NC_050480.2, forward strand.
AAGAGAGGAATTTCTGTCTATTCCAGTAGTAACTGACCAGCACTGGAAACATCTGTCTGTCTTCTCTGGGGATGGAATGTGAAAGAAGTGTTGACAGTGAGCAGAACATCTCAATCACTTTGATTCCTCAGTATTCCCTTAACTTTGTCTTTCAGAACAGTGACCATGATGAAGCCACCTGTAGGCGGGGCATTTTCCCCTGTGCATCCCCTCCTTGCTAGTGGTGAAGATCCTGTGGAACACAGCTCTCTTCATTACTGAGGCTCATGAGGTACTGATGAGCAGAGGTGCATGAATTTGCATTTCTTTCTCTTCAACATCTAGCAAAAGGTAATCTTGCACCAATAACTTTTCGTTTCTTTAGGTACTTTACAAGTGTAGGATCGCAATGGTTCTGTGTTTGCTCAAAATTTATACAAGCACACTAGAAAAAGAAAAATTAAGTGAAAAGCTTTCAATGTGCTGATCTATCTTTGGCATATGACTTTACTTCAGGAATCCAAAGAATGTGGCTGAAGTTCTCTGCATGTCTGGAGATGAGTCTGATAAAAATGATGTAAGAACCATAAATTGGGGGAAGCAATTGGAAATGGTGACTGCTGTTGTATTATTCCATTTGACTGAATGCAATTTTTATTACTCACATTTGCAAGATGCAAGGACTCCACAAGGTTGAAAATGTGAACTATTTTTCTGTTATTCAGTAAAAAATCCATAGCAACATTTGCATTAAAATGTTACTCATGGTTGGGTTTGGAGTTCCAAAATTTACTGATGCAACAGCTGTCTAAGAAATATCGCTAGAGACCTCTACAAAATATGGAGTTGAGATTGATGGTCTGGTGGCATCCATCCAATTTAACATCTTAACTATCACAAACACTTGGAAAATCTCTGCTTGCTACTTATTGGTTAATGTTAGTGAAACATTACAAACTATGGTGTGCTCCAGGCAGGCAGAGTGGTGTAAATAGACTGCATATATTTGATAGCCAGCAGTCCTGGACACACAATTTGCGCAGAAATCCTGAAATTCAAATTAAAATGTGTAATTTTTTTTTTGTTCCAATTCACTTATGACCTTTAAATGAGTACTCTCTAGGCCAAATGAAATAGACATTAGTCCATAAATGATTGAATTAGGATTTGAAAACTCTACACTTTTTAGTGTGCTCAGCCCTCAGCTGAATTAGATTGCTAAGTAAGCAAAAGGCATGTCTCCTTTATTTTTTAGTTCTTTGGGAATACCGCTTTCCCCAGAAACCTCATTGCAATTTACCAAAACTGAGGATAGAGGCAGGTAATTAAGTAAGTTAAATTAAGAATTGTTTGATCTACTCTGTGCTTTTAAGACATGCAGCCTAGGTAAATGTTGAATTTTAGGTACTCCTGAGCACTCCCTGCCAAGAACTGCTTGTCAGAGGTTCCCTGTACACACCAAGACCATATCTCATATTTAGAAGAAAAAAAGGACACTAGAGAAGCGTCACTCATGAATACGGAATGTAATGAACTGATTTGCAGTGGAGTTCATCTGCACATAAATCCATAAAACAAAAACAACAAAAAAAATCCTTGACAAATATGAGCAATTACATTTCTTATAAATACATATATATATGTATGTGTATATATATGTGTGTGTATATATATACATATATATGTATATACATATATATGTATGTATATACAATGGATATTTACAAAGACTTTTCTTCATATATATATATGTATATATATATGAAGAAAAGTCTTTGTAAATATCCATTGTATTATCTTGGAATTATTGGCCAGGTAGAATGTTACAGAAGAACACAAAATCATCTTCTTGTCTGAATTACTGTCACCATGGAACAAATTGGAAAAAATATTATTTTGTGTCAACCAGTTGCACCCCACTGCACACAGGGATGTCTCTTAAAGCCATCAAGATAATATCTGAGCATGTAATCATAGCTGGAACAGTAAGGAATCCTCTTTTTCTGCAACAACCAAACAGCACATTGAGCCCACAAAGACATGACCAACACTGTCACTCTCAGGCAAAGTTAGAAACTAGATTTCTGCCTTATGGCCTTTGAGATATCTTTTTTTTCCCCAAATGTGCAGGCAGAAAATTTTGAAGACAACCCTAGCATACTAAGTAACTTGCATAGCTGAGGCTAAAACTGCAAGCTTTGCAAGTCACTAGAAATTTCTGGCCAGAAACAAAGTAGGTTTAAATTATGTTTAAGAAGCCATCCAGCCTGTATTTCTGGGTCTGTTCATCACCAGTTCTTTTCCCAAATCTTCTTCCTATGGTATCGATTACGAATGTAATCATTCCTGCTGTATTTACCACACTAAAAAGTTTTAATTGCTTCAGCCAATCTGAATATATGTATTTTATTCAGCATTTGTTGTATAACTCTTAAACATAAACATACCAGCTATATATATATATTTATACATAATATTATACATATATATATATATACATATATATATATATAATGTGTTTCTAACTAAAACTCTGCTTCAAGAAAGCAAAGTAGCTTTCTTTTCAAATCTTCATTTGCAAGATGATGAATGCTCCAAGCACCCTAAAATATGCAGTGGGTGCTCAGCACCACACAGGAAGTGCACAGCTCTTGAAAGCCTCCATTTATTTACTGTTCCATTGGCAACTTGCTGTTACCCCTAATCAATGAAACTACTACATATTTTGTTTTGGCATTTTTTTTAATTTATGAAATTTGCCATTTTGGTCAGGTTTTGTTGAGGAAAAGAAAAAGCAAACACAGCTGTTAAATATAAGTTGCATTTGCTTTCACCATGTTTTCTTGCTTATGGTTCTAACTTTAATGTAAAGTTCTGTTGTTTAGTTCTGCTTTTAAAAGCAAACCAAACATATTCTACACTGCAAGAAGTCTGTGGGTACCTACATGGAACAAATGCACTTGTTCTCTAAGTGGTCATTTTCCATAAAAGCACATTAAAGTACAATTTATCCAGTTTACAAAAACACTGTAATATTTCTGTGTTCAGCATTATGTTCATGGATGGATGACTATTCTACAACAGAATGCAATATTTACTGTACTTGCAATTTTCTATACTTCCTGGCCACCAATAACTAAGAAAGATGAACTGTGAACAAGCCTAATAGATTCTGGTCTATTAGTACACTATAGTTTTATTTTAGAATAAACTGGTTGGAAACACAGAGAAAGAGCATCACTTTGTTGATTTGAGTGAACTTTTGCAGTCCAGAATCTGGACTTTGTTTGTTCTGGGCATTCATAAAGCTGGATTTGTTACTTCTGTTCAAATATGGTTCTTGTTAAATTAATTCAGGGCAAGATTTTCAAAACCTGATAGCTAGGAACATTGCTGTCTGGACAAAAGGAGAGGGGGAAGGAGCTGCACTGGCTCAGGAACAAGACAGGGGTCAGAGAATGGTTTGACTGTTTTCATGCACAGTTTGTGTTTTTAGGAACAAAATTACCCACTAACAAAAGCAGTTGCTTTCAGTGCTCCGCTACAGCCTAACAATAGTGCTGAAATTATTTTGCCATTAATGTTGACAGAAAAAATTGTGAGTTAAATTTACATCAAGACATAGAACAGATTCACAGCACCTTTAAAATGCTGAATGTAGCATCCTACAGACTAGTAGGATGCTACATCCTACTAAAACTAGTCTTTGGCAAAATTTCTGACACATCCAAATAATTATTATTTATATTTCTGTCTGTAAATTAGCACCTTAACCTCCTCTGAGACCAGCAGACCACAGCAGTGTGGACACAATGCATCCAAGCATTGCTATTGTAGGCAGAAGTCTGAACTCCAGCTTCCTTCAGGGAAAATTGCACAAAATTTTTCCTACTCCATTTGTGCTGGTACAACGCTTGGATCTGATCAGTGTATCTGAGTTGTCAGTAACTGTTGTCTTGCCTTTAATGGCTGTGTGTGTTTTTAGTTCCAAACAAAGAGGGGGGAAAGCATGTGGTTTGATATATTCTGGGATCCCTTCCCACAGATATCGAGAAACAGAACATTGTAGATTAAAGGGAGGAAGCCACGGGAATGTGCAAGATCCATAGTGGTACCCACCCCAGCTTTCCTAGCAGCTTGTTTCTGAGATACAGATATTTTGAGCACTAGAAGGGACTCCCCACATATAGAGAGGGCAGTACCTTAGAAAGCTGGTGAATTACACATTGTTTTTAAGAGGAGTTTATCTGCATTTTGTCTTCATGAAAAATACTATCGTTTTCCACATTTTTTTGTTTTGTGATACAACTATACATTTTTTATTATCTCATCATGTTTTTCACCACTGTTACACTGAAATGGACCAGCAAGATTTTATAGCCTTGCACAAACAGCAAAACTGGAGGTCATATGACCAATGGGCAAGATTTTATAACCTTGTACAAACAGCAAAACTGAAGGTCATATGAAGTAGTGCTACCAACAGCAACTCACTGAGCAATAGAGAGTCAGTAGTAATTTAATTAGCTGCTTATAGCAGTCATAGCATGAAAAGCCAGCTGTGTAACTGCAGCCTTCACAATTTCCAGCAGAAAAGTAACACCAAAATAAACCCAAATATGTTCTTCAGGATTCTCAAGTCTAAGAGCATTTATTTGCCTTTAGTAACATGAATAGTAAACTCCCCAGAGGAGTTTGCTAATGACTGCATACACTTGTTATATTACATATGCTTATGATGTTGGATTTTCAAATAAATAAATAGGGGCGTGGATGTAATGAAGGCTTTTGGCTGGTGTGGAAATTGAAATCGCAAAATAACTTTGAGTTTTCACCACATGGAAGTGCTTTAGAAAGGTTTTTGAACATAGATATGTTCCCCATAGTGGGAAAGTGGGAAAGCAACTGATCATCATTGTAAGAGCTAAACATGGCAGTAATATTCCTCATAGGAGAAGCAGAAATGGAAGCCCAGAGGGGACATGCACTGTGGCAGTGCCTCATGGCAATTCCTGGGCAGTCTGAGGTTCCTTCCTGTTTTCACTTCTTAACAGTGCAACCTAAAGAGCCAGAGGATTGCTGTGAGGTATGGTGCTGTTGTGGGATATATGACAATAACAACATCTTCTAGAAGAGAGGGAGTTCAGGGGTTTTTTAATTCCCTCCAAAACTACCAGCTTGGTCTGTGTTTATTGACAACCGCAGTCTTGTGTGAGTACCAGCCCAGGTGCAAACAGTCTTTGTGCTAAACATACAACTTGGTTTGGTCTTCTCCTTTGGATACTTCTCAGTGGTAAAAAAAATATTGCCCCTCACAACCCCACAGACATCACTGGGAGTACTGGGAGCTGGAACTGCCACTGCCAGCCATGAGAGATTCACGAGAGCACAGCTCATTTTTGGAACTAATTAATTATGTCATGAAAGGGAGATTTATTCTTTCCCCCCCTCCTGCCAGCCCCCACCTTCCCCAATCCTTGCTAATCTTGCTTTCTGGATAGCAGGGGGAAAATGAGGAAGGTGTTTAGCAGTCTCAGTTGTCTCTGTGTTTCAAATCACAGAATGAAGCCAGATAGCAAAACAAGTGCAGATCAGGCAAAGACTGCCTGCTCTGCTTGTGTTTTCTCTGCAAGAATCAGTTTCAAATATTAGGTGGATTTTTTTTTCCCTGTTGCAATTAACTAAGAAAAATGTTTCAAAGCTGTATAATTAAAGGCCAGCATTTTATTCGATTTTAAAATAGCCTTTATGAAATCTACTCCTGCCACTGGTAATTACAATGTACATCTTAATACACCTCTGCTAGGCCTGAGCTGGAGATAACAGTCCTGTGTGTATTGCATTTGGCTTGTGCATAGAAGGTAAAATCCTTTATCTTATCTCAATCTCCAAACAACCAGCCTCTCTTCCAATTCAGCCCTAATCTTCTTAGTAAATAATACTGATATTTTTCACCATAACAAAAATGGAGCTGCCAGATTCAGGCTGATAACACCTCTCATTTACACACCATTCTCTGTCAAAATCTGCCTGATTTTTCTTAATCTCTTTAACTCATCAAAAAATACTTTTTTACATTCAGCCATGGTAAGTTCCTTGCTATCAAATAATATTATTATAAATAAATCTGTTGAATACAGCTGCCTCTTTGGGTAAATATTGGAACTCACCTCTTTCCTGCCTTGTTTCCTTGAAAGACCACAAATTTTTTTTGTCGACTGTAATTCTGCTGTAAAATTTAGTATTCTAACAAAATTACCTAAAAGGATTGTTTAACTGAGATCATGCCCAAAAGTCTTTTTATTTCGCAGAATGTTGTCTCAGTTCACTTCTTTTGAGAATGCTGTCTTTGCACTGCCATCCTTTCCTTTGCAATGGCTTATCTTTAAAAGTGGGGAAATGATTACCTAAATATTTGGATTTTTATAGCCTATTAATTATCTCTGTATGATTTCTTAAATTGTAAAAAAACACTGCTGAGAGAATGACAGGAAAAAAAGGGGATATCTGGACTTCTGCTGACAGTGATGAAATGGAAAGAATATACTTAAAGGTGACTAGCTTGTTTCAGCAGCAGCCTAAACTCCAAGTGACATAGACATTGGGGACCTGTCCTAATGTGGCAAAAGATCCATGTAAGTAAACATTAACTCAGTCATTTTACACCCAACCTCCTTCCACACATTGCTGTGCAGCAGACTACAGGATATACCACACCAGGATATACCACCAGGATATACCACACCAGCAATTTTGGATTTTGTGCATCAGAGAAAACTGTCTGAAAATCTATAGCAGAATATGATCAGAATTTCCAGATGTTACAGCTGGCAGGAATAGGTATTTGTCTTCTGTAGAGCCTGTGACCTGAAATGCTAATTCCTCTTCCACTAGAATTTGGTGGGATATCATTAATAGCATGGCAAAAGGGGTTTTGTTCCGCTAACTTTAAGGAGGATTTTGCAGGGTCATTTTTACACCAGTCTTTCTTATTATTTAAAGGTTGCAGAAGTGTTTTTTACAAGCAAGGCTGCACATGTTCATTATGAAGTAATAAGATCCTGTTTCAAGGCTTGAAACATTGCTGACATGTTTCCAAAGTGCTAATTGGGCTGTTTTAATAGGAAAACTCCTAGAACATCACTATCCAAGTTGGATTATGGAAAAGATGAATCAGATTCCCTAGATAATCTGCCATCTTTGTATCACTCTGAGGGAGGTAAGAGCTTATAATACTGATGAGTACCTGATACCTTGTAAGGCTGGTGTGGAATGAGGTCTGTAGCCATCAAGGAATGGAGGACATCAGTCTTGGCCAATAGATGACCACTGTCAGGGCTCCAAAACAGGTCCCTGGCTGCTGTGGAACACTGCTGTTGCTTGTGTTACTCATTTGGTCACAAAGGTGTGATGGAGTGCCATAATTCCTTAGGAAGGAAGCACCCTATGAAGCTGAGAGAAACAAAAGATTCCTGCCTGATAGGCTGGCATTTAGCTTAAATGCTATATATATGTTCCCTGAAAGATGTAAGTAGCTCCCTCAGTCAGACCAGTTGTTAGCACTGACTCCTGATAATATCCATCACTCAGGAGACACAAAGGGTCAGAGTCTCACTACAGACTTGAAGGAGAAATCTTACATCCTGAATGTGAGTTAAGGTACACGTGTTTATTTTCTAATGACAGCCTCAGAATTTACAGGTATCCCTGACTGAGTTCTTGTTGGTTTAGTCTTCATTTTCTCTCTTGTTTTGGTTAGCCCTCTCTGCACCTGGTCCTGTTTTGATTTATCTCACCTGAGACTGTTTAGCAGGACTGTGTTAACACTTACAATGAGACCTCAGCAGAGATTTTCAGAATGGAGCTGGTCGTGCTCTGTACACCCAGAATACACCTCCTGATGCATTCCTTTTGTGCCTTTTTTACTGCAGTATCTCACTGCTAGCCCTCAGCCGTAGTGTGACAGACAGCTACCCTGGGGTCCCCCTCCACTCAGTCTTTTCTAACTGATTCCTAATTTTTGTTATTAGTTTCCAAATGCATTATCTTCATTTGGGGATAAGTGACTAGCTTCATTATCTTCAAAATGCTGCTTCTCATCCCTTTCCTATTACACCTGTCCTTACTGTCATCCAGCCTTTTTCTGCATGATATCCTTCTCTCCTGTGTATTGATAGTGCCAACCCATGCAGTATCACCACATTCCAAATATTTGTGTCATGATCTTAATTGAAATAAGAAGGAGATCAGACCGAAGACAGATCCATAAAGAATTCCACTGCTAACTGGTAACCCTCGTGCTACTTTTCCTTTCAACCCTATCTTTTGCTGTCGTTCCTTGAGACAGTCTTTACCTATCTTTCAATTCCTCTACTAATCCCTATCTTCTCCAGCTTAACAAATAATTTCCCATGTGGCACCATACCATATGTATTACTGAAGTCTAGATAGATGACATTGACTCCTTTTCCTTTGTCTAGAAAATCAGCTATCTTATCAAAGGAAGCTATTAAGCTGGTCTGCCTAGATCTCCCTTCTTTTATTATATATCCTACAGCATGATATCCAATAGTTCCTTTACCTCCAAGCCTTTATTTATCTGTTCCTTCAAAACCTGTTCTAAAATGTGGCAAACTTTAAAGGTTAGGTTAATGAACCAATCTGGCCAAAACATTCTTTTTTCCCTTTTTATTTACTATTCTCTGATCATATGGCACTATCTTTTTATGCATTTAGGGTTTGTTCCCATTTTTGGCTTGAAAGACAAACTTCTCAAGTTTTTGACTTCAAAAAATTCAAGGTCTAATTCTAATTCAAGTCTCTCAGTTGTTCATCATTCCACATGATCTAAAAACTCAATTGCATTAGTTCTCTCATTACTAGAGAACATTTGTTCCGTAGTAATAAGTGAAATATTACTTGCAACATTTTCCAAAGGCCTGTCATTTAATTCAGACTGCTTAGCTCATTACCCATTTTTGTATTTCATAACCAGATTTTCATTTGGCCCGTAGCAGCTTTGATGATGGGTGTTAGTGTTTTACTTTGAGATGAAGAGGTGTTTTTTTCTTCATCCTTCATAAACAATATCAAATGGATCCAGATAACTTCAGAAGAGATATATAGGAGTACTGGGGGATCTGAATGTGAAGGAAAGGGAGCCTAGGATTCCTATGGGATGTCTTTCTAAGGAAACTGAATAAAAATTGAAGTTGGGGAGAATATTTTCAAGTTGATGCTTACTTCATGCAATTTTTTAAGACTATGCAAAGCAGGGCAGGAATATAATTTTGCTGAACATCTATTCATGCGTACATTCATTTTTTACAGCAGGCAAAAAGAAAGACACTATGAAATCGATGACAAAAAATCAGGACTAACCCTGAGGTCTCAAACCACCTTGTTTCTTATTCTGACTTGAAAATCCCACATAAACAATCCCGATTCAAATATAAGTTCAACTGTGTGCTCTTATCTCACTGAGCATTAACAGAGTTTCCATATGAATGTCTGCAGAAGGCTGGCCAAAGGGCAGAACAGACAGCTCTCCTTGGATAAGCTTACACTTGCAAATGTTTCTTCTTATTTGAAATTTTTTTTCAGCTACTCCATTTGCCTAATTTTATTGTTCTCCTACTCCCCAGTAACCTGTTAGTTAAAAACTATGAACCCGGTCCCCTCAACTATGAGTACAACTTCCCTGTATCCAGTCAGGGAGATAAACTCCAAAAGTGATTGCAGCACTCTATGCTTTTTTTAAGCTTCTCAGGACTTCCAGAATTAACTGGTCTGTACCTGATATATGCCTGCTTCAACTGTGTGTGTGGAAACTATTCTACCACTTATGGCTAGTGAGCTGACTCATAGAATACTTTTAGCAATTTTTGTTTAGGCCTTAATGTGAAAAAACTGAAGAACACTCTCAGTACTGACAGAAATGTGAGTGTTCAAAAGTTCGTTTGCTGACCAATATTAAAGGACCAAATGCTGATTACACTGGCCCCATATTTTTAGACTCTTCCAGAGTCTAAAGTGAGCTTGCAGCTTTTGCATATCCTTTCCAAATTTTGAAATTTCTGCTGCCTTGCCACTGAGCAGAAAATATACAAGTTCAAGTGGGATATAGGGTTGTTATTTAAATCTTACAGTCAAATTAGACCCTGGAGACATGATTGCATAGCTTTATTCCATCACTCCCCATGAAGTTGCCTTCTCATATCAAATATGGTGTGTTTCAGCTTACCACCTACTGTACAAATATTCTTCTCATTGTTAAAAGATACTAGGCAAAGTGGTGCTTTGTTTATTTTTACACATGTCAGTTATTTTTAGTGGTAGTGTGAGTGTGACACTTCTGCCTTTTCCTGCAAGCCACAGGAACATAAAGTTCTACATAATGTTCTTAAACATCTTAACGATGCAAGAACCAGGCTTTTTGTTAAGATCAGGATGGCATTTTTCCTTGTGTCTTGCTTTTGAAGAAGGCTATTTTTGCTGTGAAGTGCTGCTCTCTTCTCTTTTACTGTGAAGTGCTACTCTCTTCTTTTAGGAGAAGTGGGTGTTCTGAGTGCAAGTTTTGGTGATGGCCCAAAGGTGCAAGTGCTGATGAGAAAGCAGAGCCTCAGAATCACTGTGAGCTTGGCAGGCAGGGAGCTCCAGCTCTCACCTGGAAGGCTGCTGTCATCCAGAGTGGTCTGACATCAATGAGCCAAGAGAGAAGCCAAAAATTGGTGAGGAGGGTTTGTAAGGAACTAGCTCCATGAGAAGTCATGGTTCTGCTAAATCCAAATTACACAGCAAACAGTCAACTTGATTTCACCTGAATTTTCTTTTGAAAGAAAGAAAGGAAAAATGTCAAGATAATCCATTTAAATATTGTTGGGGGGTAATTTTTCTCTTGAAATTGTTTTTTGCTTTTGTATTATATTTTCTCTAATAAAATTGATTATTTATTACAGCACAGATGCAAATATTGACTTCAAAATGGGTTTTTATGAATGACCTTGAGTGTTTTTCAAATAGTTCTTTTCAAGAAATTTTGAAATGTCTGTATTTTAGTCTTGGCACAGAATGAAACCCTTGTCACCAAAGGTCCTTCTTGATAGACTCAGGGTAAGTTTGCAGCTGATTTGAGAAGTAAGATTGAGTTTGGACTTGTCTCTCTGGCTAGCTCAGAAACACTCATGCTTCTAAACATGGTTTCTTACATATTCTCTGATTTGTAAGTCTTGATCTATGGTCCTTTAAAGTCACTAGAAACTTTTTCCCTGGCTGAGCTTGGACCATGGACACAAAACTTCTGGACAGTTCAGCATCACATAGTAGAACCACTATCAGTATTTGTCTGTTCCTTTAGTAGGGTGATAGGTGGTACACAAGGAACTCTAGAAGACATTTGTAAGTAGGCATTACTGGAAGATGAGTTGAGATGACAACCCTTCTGGTCTTAACATTTTGTACAAATAAAATTCAGACTTCCTAGTCTCCCTGAGCCATTAAACAAATACTGTTGTATGCAGTTGTGGCTGAAGTACTCCTTTTCCTTAATTTTTTTTTTTTGCAGTGATTTAGTGAAGATGCATTTTGCATTAGGACTTTCTTTTACACTTGTATAATTTATGCTGTTGGGAAGCCAATGTTTTTAAAACAGCATAGCTGTCAATTGCTTATGTAATGGCACATTTTGTAATACTATCAGATGACATACAACTTGTTAAATTACATTGAAAAAATATTGGAGAGAATTGCACTGTAATTAAATGACAATAATAATGAGACAAATATTAGCTGCTGCTATCAATTATGTAAGAATTATACATTTTTCAAAAAACCTTGCCTAGTGGTTGAAAACACATTTCATTCAAAACTCTGTTGATGCTTTTAATATTTATAAAGATGTTAGCCTTTGAATTCACATTCAGATGTTTATACCATGCCCAGAGAACATCTACATGTAAGAAGTTTGCTAAAGATCTCTGAGATTCTTTTAAAGACATTTTATCAATTACTACGATATTGTGCATTTTTGACCACTCTTTTTGGGTGATTAACAAGTTGATAAGAATTTAAGCCTAATAATTTAATAAAATTGCATTTCTATGTAAATTTTTTGTTGACTATCAAGTGCTGTTCAGTGCTATTGTCTCCCAGTGAGGGCACATCTCTTCAGCGTGGTCCAATTAATGCTGTTTTCAAACAGCAGCACTAGCACTAACACATATTTTCCCCTCTGAAATATCAGCACCTTCTTACTTTAACTCTGAAGCAAATATCTTCTGTTGTGTTTTCTGCAGTCTGGTTCTGCTTTTGCCTGCTCCACTTCAGCCTCCCCTGGCATAGGGTCAGAATTGGATGTGGTGAGGAAGCCATCCTTTGCAAATCTGCTGGAGTCCTTTGGAGAAGCCATGGAAAATGTACACAGAGGAGGTCAACTGATAAGTTTTTGGTTTTCATTTTCAACAGCATCACTCCACAGAGGCTCATAAGGAATTTAAGTGACATGAAAGAAGTGGTAGGAAAAAAGTTTTACTCTCTTATGATTAAAGGTTAGGAAACAGTCTGTGAATGACTCGTAAATTTTTTCAATAGAATAATATTTCCAGTGACGTCTCACAGAAACTTATTTGTAAGGTATTGCATGTTTGTAAATTATTTAGAAAAGCAGTGGATGCCAAGGTATCAAAGTGTACTGCTGGTCTGAGTTTCTTAGGAATGTAAAGAAAAGTGCACATGAGGACTTCAGGAGGAGTTCTTGATGAAGGGAAGGGAAGGGAAGGGAAGGGAAGGGAAGGGAAGGGAAGGGAAGGGAAGGGAAGGGAAGGGAAGGGAAGGGAAGGGAAGGGAAGGGAAGGGAAGGGAAGGGAAGGGAAGGGAAGGGAAGGGAAGGGAAGGAAGGGAAGGAAGGGAAGGAAGGGAAGGGACCGGTGTGATTTAACACTGGTGCTGGAGGAACCAGGAATTTCTCAGTCTAGAAGGAGATAACTGAGTGGGATGTGATGGAAATGTTTAAAATCACAAATGGTGTGGAGCATTTTCAAGGGTTTTAACAGTGCAACAGCTAAGGGGAATACATGAAATAGACAGATGGGAGTACAAGAAAGTGAAAGAATACTCTTTCTCTTCTCAATTCATAAGCTGCTCTTACTCATTTGTACAGCATATTGTGGATGCTCACATTGATTCAAAGCAGTCCATAAAAGCTGTTAAAACACAGAGGTGTCACCTCTGGCTCAGAAGTCACTGACTTGCCAGCTGTTCTAAGGTGAGAAAGCACATCTGGAAAGCAATGCCCTCTGCTTGTACTGATTGACCCTTGCTGTACTAATCGACTTCAGCTGATACCAAGCAACAACTTCAGGAAAAGTGTCAAGGGAACATTGGCCCATTCAAACTCCATTCAGCCTTTAGCTGAGTTTTGTACACGTCCTTGATAATGTCCTTTTTCTGTAGCAGGTGGTAGAGAATATGTAATTTCTGAACCAGGCCTCAGAAAATTAGCAGAAATAGTGTCAGATTAAACGTTCTCTGGTTTGAGGAAGGTGAAATTATAACCACAACCAAGAATGGATGTACAAGCTGCAGAGCTTCTCTTTTGTCCTTGTTTTACACTGTCCCCATTGCACAACTTACCAAGGCTGGATATTATGTCAGAAAAGGCAGCAGGACAGCAGGGTTCAAGTTCTGTGAAATGTAAACCTTATAATTTCAAAGTGAGAATAAAAAGAGGAAAACATAATTCTAAAGATAAAAAAATTAAAGTCCAATAGGCTAATTGGAAAAACAGTATAAAATATTGCAAGCAAATGTCTTCCATGGTGATGCTATGCTTGAGCTTGTAGTATGATGCTAGCGTGAGGGGAAAGAGTTAACTGGTAGACTTGCAGAATACATTTTCAGAAGAATAAATGATAAGGTAAAGGTTAGGTGCTCATTTTTTAGAGCTGTGGAAGTGGCAATAAAATGGCAGATGAAACTCAGTGCTGATCAGTGATACACATGAGAAGAAACAGCCCTAACTTTATATATGCAATAAGGTAACTAGCACTGGACAGGCAGCTATTAAAAGAGGGAAAATGCTCTTTCGAACGGTAATGCTTTTCTCAGATAAGAAATGTCCTTAGGTAACAATGTAAATGGAAATAAATTAAAACCTGGCTACTCAAATGTTTTGCACTAGTAAGGAGAGAAAAAACAAATAATTGCATGTCAGGATGTTCACTCACCAGGTTACACAAGGAGCACGAGCCTATTTTGGAACCAGCCTGCTCTCTGCTTATTATCTCCATCAGACATTACAAATATGCAAAATACTCTGGTCGGTGTTGTTTTTGAAGGATGGATAAAGCAGATGGATTGGTTTAGGTGAAAATAGAAACTGCCTTCTAATCCGGTCCTCTATTTTTTAAAGTGCTCTCTCTCTGAACCTATTTTTCTGAAGTTTAGTAAAATCTTAGATTCACATGCTTCTGCATTTCCTGTTTTTGACCAATAGAGGAAACAGAAACACTGAAATTCTGTAAGATGTTATTTTTAAAATATTTACACTCAGCCAACCAGGAAGTTCTGGAAATCTTGCAAGAAGTCTAATCCTGTAGGCTATGTAATCCAAAAATGGTCACACAAGTTTGTCCAGTATTTCAGGTATTTATAGTCCTATCTGATGAGGATCAAACATACAGAGAGAGCACTCTGTTAGTGAGAAAAAATTTGGCATGTGTTGCCTCTGAAGAGCTTAATTCCCTGATGGGAAATATGCAGAAACCTGAGCTGCAACTGAGTGTTAAACGCCAAGGGGCTGAAGGGGAGGCGGGGGCTGGGTGGCCACACAGGGTAGGAAGGCTCGGTGGAGGAAACTGCAACTGCAGCTAAGGACACCCGTGGCTTTCTGCAGGGTGGCAGGGAGAGCAGGACACTGGCACGGGAGGGATGGAGGCATGGAGGGATGGAGAGATGGATGGATGGATGGATGGATGGATGGATGGATGGATGGATGGATGGATGGATGGATGGATGGATGGATGGATGGATGGATCATGGGTGATATGTGGAGCCCCAGGAAGAGGATTGAGAAACAAGCAGTCAGGATCTAGAGAAACTAACAGCAGGGATGGTGTGGGGAGCAGAGTGCAGCGCAGGATGTGTGCAGGCCAGCAAGTCCTTACATGCTGTGTAGCAGAAGGCAGAAGACACAGGGGGCTGAGGAAAGTGAGGTATGGAGAAAAGGAGATTAGACCAGGAGTTTTGAATGCCAATGACAATGTTGCAATGTATCCAAGGAGTGTCGGTTCTACCAGGGTGCGCCATGAGGTAGGCGGCAGTCAGGCAATGAGCCTACAGGGAGTGAATGTCAAAAGTAAATGGGATTTACTTTGAGGTATGATAGACACAAACAATTCAGAATAGAGATACCCATCTTACAGAAAGAAAGCAA
Source organism: Molothrus ater (assembly GCF_012460135.2). NCBI lineage: Eukaryota > Metazoa > Chordata > Aves > Passeriformes > Icteridae > Molothrus > Molothrus ater. Next base: position 26,215,641 of record NC_050480.2, read on the forward strand.
TTGACAAAAAAAAAAAAAAAAAAAAACAACAACCCCAAGACCTAAGTTTATTTTGCAATATTCAACATTCATCTGTACTTCTGGTTTCTCAAGAATCTTCTGCTCCTTATCCTGCTGGAACTGGCTATGAAGAGTTGTCCAGGCAGGAGCAAACAGTGCATCAGTGAGTGGCAGTGTACCTGTTATGTGAAAGCTGATATTAATTTAGGGATGGTACTTAACTGGCTGTGTATTTTGTGATTTACTCTTTAAACTTTTTCATGCCTTGATTACCGACAATATGAATGTCAGGCTAAAGCAAGCCAAGGAACTGCTCAGATATGTTAAACATATTGGACGTGGATTTGGTTCATGGAACTGATGAAGCCAATGTTTTCCATATTGTGAAATATCATATGTTTTAAACAACTTTTTATGGGACCCTCTGTGGAAATCTCTTTTGGAATAGCATGAAGCCTGCTTTTTTCAGAGACTGAAAACACAGTAAACTCCAGAACATTTTGCATCATTCACCAGAAGAAATTTTTAAATTGTTCCATCATGTTCTAGACCAAAAAATGTACCTTACATCAGCTCAAATTTTTGTGTATTTTACAAAATATCTCTTGAAGGATGAATGTGTATGAGCACATTGTACTGTCCTTCAGTCAGATATATAGTGAATGGGAGGGGGAATAAGGAGGAAATGTTTCTATTAGTTGTGTCTAAATAACAATAAGAGAACTTGAAAGTCCTATGGGCTCCCTAAAACTTGGGTAGTCAGACAGCTAGCAGCAGGAAGCCACCAAATTCCATACAGAAAGTCCCCTGCCCCCAGCATTGCTCTGGGAAGCACATTTTTGACTTCCTACACAGCCATGCCTGTGAGGCAGAGACCCTCCCCTCTTGAATTACAGGCTATCTCAGATCTCTGTAGAGCCACTGCATCCACACTGCATTTCACTTCCAGGAAGCTGCCACAGATATCTCGAGTCTGTCAGATTATCACAGAGCTCATCATTACCAGTGCCTCAGCAGATGATATCTTCCCCTATTCATAGATATCAGTCCTTAATCATCTGTGTGTGCATTTCACCATCGGCACAGCAATACACTCTTATGGATGGTGCTGTAAAAGCAAGTCACTTCCTAGCTGGGATGTGACAGACTGTTTGAATCCTGAAAAATTATCTAGCAGTGATAAACTGTTAGACCTAGAGATTGTCTTTCCCACTACATACTTCATTGCTCATACTGAATCCTTCCAAATGACTTAAATTGGTGGGGCAACCACCAAACATGTTCCATGTCAAAACTGCAGGTTCAACACATCGAGAAAGAGTTGCCTTCAGAGCTGCCCCGGTCAAACAGTAAGGCCAGGCTCAATCAATATCTCTAAACAGCATTAAATGAGAGTTAAACACCATGCAGTTGCTTTGAACAGTGTAGTGAGCTAGAGTTTCTCTCCAGTGTTCGTTAAATTTTATGTCAGTGAAAAGGTTTTCTATAAGCTTTTTAATGAACTGTGCTCTCTGCATGGAAAAACTTTGACCAAATACGTATTTATGCTATTAATAATTACTACACACAAATCAGAATAGTAATTCCTGTATTAATTAGGCTATAGTATATAGCTTTAATAAATATAACTACAAACATTTTTAATCTGTTCACAATGGGGTTTAAAATAAATACTTTAAAAAATATTTTAAACAGGGAAGTAGTTATTTAAGGCAAAATACTATGGAAGAATTTTGGGAAAGGATGAAAAATGTAGGAAGATACTGAGTGCATGAAAAATTATGACTCATACTTGTGGTTTTATTACCTAATAATACAGTATTACAAAGTTGCTTCAAATTTACAGAATGCTCTCTGAAGTCACAGGTCTCCAGAGCCCCTGTCACAAATCAGAGATACTTTGATCAGGTGAAATGGAGAAAGAGATGTGAAAAGGCAAAACATAACTATTACCAGTAAGTATGAAACCAATTAGCCATCTATCAGTATGTAAATAGACTGTTCCTATGTATCAAATAACCATGCCATGAATCATTATTTGCTTTTGTGCTCAAAGCAGAAGTCGGTAATGACTCTCAACAGCATTTCAGGCACCCACTGCCTGCTCAGAGGCAATACTAAATAGAGAGAAGACAATGGCAGTGAGCAGTCAATAGAGTACAGTGTGAGCAATGCAAAAACATTAGGATGGAGAATTAAGAATGCATTGGTTGGGCTCTGGAACAGCTGGAATTTGATATGGGGGAGGAGGACTTTGGTGAAGAGATTTAAGACAAAGACTCCAAAGTATGAGACTTGTCTTTGTATGCAGAAGCCAGGATTTGAATGTCAGGGGAGCCAAAGAGGAGGAGAGTGGGTGCAGTGGGTGTCAAAGCAGGTGATGGTTCAGAGTTTTTGATCACAGAATCACCAAATGATTGAGGCTGCAAGGAACCAAAAGTGAGGTCATCCAGTCCAGCCTCCCTGCTCAAGCAGGGTCATCCTAGAGCACATTGCACAGGACTGTGTCCAGACAGTTCTTGAATACCTCCAGTGACACAGACTCCACAGCCTCTCTGTGCAATCTGCTCCAGTGTCCAGTAACACACACAGTAAATAAATTTTTCCTCATATTCAGACAGAACTTCCTGTACATCAGTTTCTGCCCATTGCCTCTTGTCCTATTGCTTGGTACTACTGAGAAGAGCCTGGCTCCTCTTGACACCCCTGCTTCAGATACTGACAGTCTTTGATGAGGTCCCCTCTGAGCCATTCCCCTACTTGAGGCTGAACAGGCCCAGCTCCCTCAGATCTGAGATTTTGTCAGAAATAGAGAGATTTTACATATGATCTGGAGACAGATATGGCAGAAGTGTAATGCAGGCTGTATGTGTGGTTGGAAAGTAAGTCAAGGACTGTCCTCAGCTACAAGTCTCAGTGTCAGAGAAAATTGTGGCACAGATAGTGTGGAAGAGATCCAAAATGTTTAAGGAAATACAGGGGGCTTGGGTTTTTGTTGGAGACAGGCTAAGGCACAGAGTTACATGGATGAACATAAGGTAGGATGGTACCTAGCAGAGATAAATTTCTGAGCTGTTGCCCCTTAACTGTTACACATTTGGCTGAAGGAAAAAGATTGTGCTAAAAAGAGACACAAGGAAAGAACTATAAAAACAAAGAGAAATATTACTTTGTGGTGGGGAGGATGTTTCAAGCTCTCCAAGAATGCATGAAGGTCACAATGAGAAAAGCTCAGCAAAGAGTTTATTGAGAACAGTTCTGTGAGATTAAGGAAGTCATAAACATCTCAGGATTGGATCAGCAGGGATGAGTTACAGCAGAAGTTGATGGAGTAGTTTAATACTCAGACAAAATTTTGTCGTGCAGTAATAACACAAACTTAGAGTTGGAAACGGTCTTTAAGAGATGGGTCTATGGATAGGAAGTATGCAATGGAAAGTCAGCAGAAAACTGGGGAAATGAAGGAGACAGCAAATATAGCTGAGAAGTTGTGGGAAACAACATGAGCAGATGATATCCAAAGATAGAATGGAAGAAAGAATAAAGAAAAGTACAAAACCAGAATTGCACTCTTCATTGTAAATTAACCACAGCTGTAGCCATCAGTTTCACTCTGTAACAGAGTAAAAAATTCTATCTGTGGAAGTCCCTGGGATGGGGAAAGCCTAACATCCTTTCCAAACCAACAGAACTTTCCTGATTGAGAAGATAGCATGTGTTTTACATAAGTGGATATATTTCACTGTTGCCTTCACTGCTATCTTGAGTAAGGAGCCCTGATATTTTTTTCAAGAAATCAATTTGTTTCCATAAGAAGTTTCATGAAACAGAGTTTTTTCTTCCTAAAGGAAAGAAAAGAAACAAAGCCAGTATTAGAAAGAACCTTCTCATTGATAATGGACACACATATTAAAACCTAAAGCTGTGATGTTTCTAAAACCTCACAACTTCTAAAAATACATTGAAGACAATGTGTACAAAGCACGAAATCAGGAACCCTGAGATTTTTAATCATTGGTTCACATATTCAGAAATGAAATGCTGTTTCACTGGCTGTCAGATGCAGCTGAGAAGCACCACCTTTGTAATACTGTGGCCCGCTGCCCAAGGTGTTAAGAGAGAAGAATAGCATATCCAACTGAAATTACAGGAAGGACTACAGGCAAAATGTAATGAGATGATCAGTGAATGCAAATGAACCCTTTCACTTAAGACTGTGATAGAATGACTTCTCTGAATAGTACAAAAATTTCACATAGGTTTTTAGGCCAACAGATAAGAGCATATTGCTAATTTTAAAAGACAAATTACTTGAATAATTATCCTCCTCTTTAAATATTTTCTTAATTACTCTCAACCATATCTTCAGTTTTAAAGCAGAAAGTTAAGTGTAAGACTGACAAGTTAGAACATGTTAAAACTTTGCAGGTATCCAAATCAGAGCTACTGATAACCGGGCTTAATCTGTAGGACTGGGATGTAGGAAAACTCCCATTTACTTCCTAGATAGAAAAAATAAAGACTGAAGAATCAGGCCTTACATATTAATTTTTCAAAGCTCACATTTTTGTACCAAAGAATCAACCAGCTGAGGGGGTGCATGTATGTGTAAATATACAGATACCCAGGCAGACAGATAGAATTCAAATGTTTTTTTTTTTTAGTGGCCTAAGTAGAGACTTGTCTGTCACTGATCAGCAGGAGGTTTGCTTTTGCTCCTAGAGCACCAGTAGCAGTTGCTAGCTGTCCCTGACAGAGGGCTGAAATGCACCAGCATGGCAGGGACAGGGGACGGGTGGCACTGAGCAGAGCAGCTTCACCACGCAGTGATCCACCCGAGTTCTGACAGAAGGCCAGCCTGCTGTCAATCATCCTGTCCTTGCCAATCAAATGCACATCCCTCCAGAGGCGCCTGCCGTTGACACTGGCACCCCAAACATAGCAAAAGGATAAAGCAGTGACATTTGGGAGATGACACATTGTCAAAGGCCCAGCAAAAACAGCAGAACCAGACTGTGTTTAGGAAGAACTAGTGTGTTTTACAGGACACACACACAAGGACGACATTCCCAGAGGGGATGGGTTGGGTGTAAACACCCTTGAAAGACCTTGTGCAAGGAAATCAGGAGTTGGGAATGGATAACAGCATAAAAAGGTCTGGCCAGGACCCTGAGGTTCTTTCTTTTCCCATCTGTGGAAAAACAAATGTCCTTTTGCCAGAGCTCTGGCTAACCTTTGCCAGAGAAAAGTACAGGAGCCAGAAAGACAAAGCTTTTGGAGTCTACAAAGCAAGCCCTCCATTTAATTACAGGGATTTTCAGGGCAGCTTATGACCTTATAATGTATAATAACTTATTTTTCTTCTTAGGTAAAGATGTGTGGCACTCCCACCCATTTTCAAAAGGGATAATTGACAATTAAAATAATTCTGGTAAGGTAAAACTGCATATTTAGAAAGTCATATTCTGATATGTATCCCTGCCTGAATAGATGCTATGTACATATTTTAGCATTACATTTCAATTGCTCCCTCTCTATCCCCATAAATTTTCCATTTGTTTCCATTTTTCCTCTGGCTTGGTTGTTTTTTCATATGTCTCGTGTAGAAGGGCCCCTCTCCTGGCACCTTCTTCTAATCTCACCTCAGTGAAATGCAATGTGTGTTGGAAAGAAAGTAAAATTATTTTCTTTGTCCTCGACCATCAGCAAAAAGTTGCAGTTGGAGCAAGGACTCTTTTCTGTCATGACACTTCCCATTGACTGCAACTGAGCTCGGTGGAGCTATTGCAGCTACACATAAAGTCAGCATGTCTTATTCATTTATTTGTTATTTCTGTGGTTGGTTTGTTTGTTCCTTTGTTTGTTTGTTTGGTTGTTTGTTGGAACTTCAATGCTGTCTGAAGACACAGTAAAGTGCATAAGCAATCACTGAGACTAATGGTAGAGGAAGAAGCTATTTCAGAAAAATTTGGGAGGTAAAATAGATATCAAAATGTCCAGTTATAAAGGAAAATAAATTTTATAAAAAGAGCAAGGTTAGAAGGCAACTGTCTCTTCCTCTGAGACACTGGCAAGGACTTGATGGCTGCTGTTATCTGGTCCTGAGCTTCTTTTCCTTGGCATCTGTAGTAAAACTTCCAGTGACCTCAATAAGAATAAGACTGGAGTCAATATAAGCTCTTAATGTTGTCTCCTGCAGAGCTAAGTGCCACAGACTGGCCTTGCATTATGCACTGATCATCAGCTACTTTATCCCACCAATGTACTTTTAAAAATGCAAATATTAAGAAGTATCATTTCCATTCTAATGAGTGTTCCTACTTTCAGACTAAGAGATAAGCCCAAGCCAGATGTCCATGTACAAAAATTACTCTTGAAATATAAGGTAATAGCTTGTTCTGTAACCTTACAACATGCTCCATGGTCAAAGGATTGGGAGGAAATCCTTTTCTCTGGTCTAGGAAAATTCTCACTGCAGGAGGTGTTTTGCCCTTGGGGGTTGCCTGTCTCTCTTCTTGGCTGTGGAGGCAGTGTGAGCAATGCACAGTGCAAACACCTAACGTGTAGGCTCTAACATTTAGGTGAACTAAATCTTAACTGAACTGAAGTTCCACTGCAATGAACTTTCTTCTCCCACATTCATCACCTTCCATGTCTTAATCACTGTCCTGTAATATGATTTTTGCCTGCTTCTATCACAGAAACATCTACAGGAGAAACTTCTATCTCTTCCAACAGTCTTTATTTCTTCCTCTTTGGGACAATTTCAGAAAGAGAGATCATCATCATTTGCCAGCCAAGCATCTTTTGATTTAATTACTTACTTAGACATGCAGGCCAGGGAGTTATGTGCACACAGCACATATGTAGCTGGGTGATGTGTGCTCATACCAGTGGGTTATTTTAGACTGGTGGCTGGTTTTGAGACATGTGGGACAGTGTACCTTGACAACTGCAGGTGGTGTAAGCATGCTTACCGTCCTACTGGCTAGAGAAGTGTGAAAACTCTTTTTTTCTCAGTCTTGCCTTAGGGCTGGGACTGGAAGGCATTGACAGTGGCCTTGTGCTTACCCATTTTTCTGGTGAAAATATTCATTTTGTAGTTGACAAGGAAGCAGGTTACAGTTGAGTATCACTGTTAAGGGTAGTATTAACACAAAAATATCCAGCATCTAAAAAAGTTGATGTTTATCCCCAGAAAAATCAGAATGTTTCAATCAAAATCAACCCAGCTGTCAGATCCAAGAAGGAGAGATCCAGTGGTATTCTTGGATGCATTTAGATTAAAGAATTTGGAAATTATGTTCTATTCTGAAGAATACATCAATTGCTCTCTTCTCATGCATGCTTATGGACTGAGAGAGCTACACAATTAAATTATTGTTCCACAGGAGACTTTCAGAAGATGATTCATAACCTCTATACTCAATAAAGTTTTACAGAGTTTCAGGTTGAAGGCTGTACATTAGCAGTAAATGTTTTCTCTCTGAATTACCAAAGGTTTCCATAACTCAGATCAAGATAATTGAGGTGTTAGACCTCCCATTCTTTTATGTTTGTCTTTGTCTAGTCTGAAATAGCCACGAAAGTTTGGCAAAGGACAGGTTGCTTATCCTTGTGCACAAAAAGATTTATGACTTACCATTTGTTTCTTGAAGAGAAACTGTTCTGGCTGTTGGACAGTTCTTCAAGGCAAGCAGAGGACATTTCTGAGCTCCATGGGCTTGGCTGGCTGAACCTACAGGTCACAGATGCTCCTGTTTCACCATTTCATTGTCATGAGAAAAGGGACAGAGTTAAAGGTCTAAGTCATTTGCTCCATTCAAAGTGTTTCCACTGGTTCTTCCGGCTTGTGTTTTATTATGTAGTGCATTTAAATTTGGAAGCAGGATTTCAGGCTACACATTCTCAAATGTTGCAAACTGGCTTTGGAAAAGCAAAAAGGCCCTTGTAGCACTATTCAGCCAAATAGTGACTTTTTTGGTGAAAAGTGGAATCAACCAAATAAATAAGGCAAGGTGCAAAAAGTTTATTGCTGCTCTCCTCATTAACAGAAAAAAACAAATGTTATAGTGTAATTATAGCTTTATGTTCCTTTTAGCAGGGCCCTTGAAGCCAGTTACAGTCTTCTGTATCTGTTCTCAGATGTGCTTACTCTCGCTACACCATTCTGAGCCTGCACTGCAGCCCAGGGTCATCTCTCAATGAAGGAGACATAACTGTGTGTGCCATGTAGAGTCAGTTTTCCCTGGATTGCTTACTTAGTAGAGATATAATGATTAATCAGAAATGCTGTTAGTGAATGAATGTGTAACTTGTGTCAGGATTTGGGACTGTAAGCTTCTCTTCAAGGGTTGTGAAGCAGTTGTATGCTGCCTGAGAAGACTCCTGGGACCTTACCAGGCCCTGAAATTCTTGGAAGAATTCCTTGGCAGTGGCTGAAAAACTGGGTACATTTGCATGTTCAGTCTTCCAGATGGTGGTCTATAGACAGACCTTTACTGTGCCTTGTTTATGCATTTTTTTGGTCTGCAGAGTATCAGGAATCTTTTTGACTTAGCAATGAATTTTAACTTGGAGCCCCACTGCAAGGAAGTGAATGCAGCTGCATTTATTAACACAAATTGTGCAGTTGGACAAATGTAATGGCATGAAAATAGCATGCTGCTAACTTGCTTTTGAAAAGGAACTTGAAAGTCTGTATACAGTATGACCATTACATTGTACAAAATTTTCATTTGAAGAGATGAAAAAAATATTGTTATGCTTAGTATTTTCATCTGTCTATTAATCACTCCAAATATAGTCCTTGTTAAATATATGGGATGGCAAGCTTTTTACAGAAGGAGCTTCTTTTAAAATTGCTCAGGCACATAAAAGGTTGCCTTATTCTACAGACTAGAACTCAGGTAACTCAGAACATGCTTTTGCATTAGTATTAATTGACATTATTTTTCCACAGCCTGTATAGCAATTATTTTCTCTGAGTACAAAGAAAATGTATGCATAATAAAGACACTAACTTAGAGAGATGTAGCATGAAAAGTGCACTACAAGGTCAAATCCAGCCCAAACTTCCTTTTTCTTTTTCATTAATATTTTTAGAAGGAGTCTTCAAACTTGTAGGTGGTGACTCAATGGGATTTGATATGAAGATGTGACACCTCATCTTAAATTCCTTAACCACATTTCTTAAGTTGACAGGAATGTCAGGAAGTGTGCCTGATAAGGCTTGCTGTCCTCTCCGAGCTGACTAATCATACATGAAGTCTTGGCAAGAGATAACCAGGTTACAGTATAGCCAAAATGACATCACATCAACTCAATTTCATATCCTGTAGACACCAGTGCCTATCACCACTCCAGGTTGCTAACATCCTTGACACACAAATGGTATTTTCAGTCTCCGATGTCCCCCTTTTACCCTGTGTCTGTCACTCTGGGGTAAATCAGGAGCAAATTTGTCACTAAATGTAAAGAACCATTAACTCACGGGCACTTTGTCATCTGAAGCATAATTTTCTGTGCATGGCTCGCCAATCCCTGGACTCGAGCTATTTGCATAACAGTTTGCTGTACGAATTTGTGACGGAGGATAGCGCTGAACTTGTTAAAATTCCATGTGAATCTCGGCACAGAAAATGGACTGGTGCTTTAAATCTTGGAGAGTTGTTCACATCAATAATGAATTTCAAATAATTTATTCACTTCAAGTGTAAGTGGTTGGCATACAGTCCTTACAGCTGGTTTGTTGAGATAATTGATTTCCATATAGTTTAAAGATGGGGAAAAGAAACATATGACAACTACAGCAGGTTTCGAGGCAATTGTGAATGCCATATCAGTTTAATTATAGCTCCATCTTTAGCTAACACGGGTTCTGTCCTATTGGAATGAAAATATCCCAGCAACTTGAAATGTAACAGCGATGAATTTTTTATGTTCTTCTACCTACCTTGTATGCTCGCTTAGGGCACTGTTACAAGTACACTTCTAGCTTTTTTCAGTGGATAGTTAACATGACATGCAAGACTGGTCTGCATGACACAGATAACTCAAGGGAATAGCAACAAAGTAAATGAGATGCATTAGTATCTGGATGTGAACTGGGGGATATAAGTTCTCAGAACTTCTTGTTTAATTTATAGAATTGTTTTTTTTCCCCTGTGCATAAGATTTCAGAATGGTAATCATATTCAGGAAATGAGCTGTTCGCACTTCAGGTACTAATATCAACATGTAAAAGATAATCATTAACCAGATGTACCACTCAGCAGTATCTATTATATGTAAGCAAGCTAGCTGAGGTGATAAAAGAAGCTTTTACTTAAAATGTAGGTATACTGACCATGGAGAGAGTGGGAAAACTGTGAGGATTTTTTTTTGGTTGGATTTTTTAATTGACCACTCTATGCATGAAACCAGGGCTTAGAGAAACAAAGAGTGTAATAAAAATTTGCTTTGCAACTAACAGCTCATGTATGAAACACCCCTTTTGCTGAGATCCAATCTGGCTGCCCCTACATGGGGCCATTTTAAAGGAGGTGAGCTGCACCTCCAAATTCTCACAGGTAGGAGAGGCAGAGGAGCAGAGAACCAGGAGTGTTAGAAACCCCAAACTTCACTCCATTTTTTCCTTTCCACTAAAAATTGATTCACATAAATTGCAAATAAAGATCTTTGTTTTATTCTTACTCCATTAATTCCTAAGTTCCACAGTGTAGTAAAAAAAGTAGCAGTCAGGTGTCCAGTAAACTTTCCAGCAGCCGGGAATTTCTTACTCTCCTGTTTCTACTTCACCTGATGTAACTTCCCTGATTACAATCAGGGTCCTATCCTTAACTTCCAGTGTTAAGTTGAAGCAATTCCTGTGGGCTGAGGCCATAGGTTTTTTTCGGTTTAACAGAAAAGTTATGAGTATATCTCAAATATTTTTCTGGCATCTGTGTATGCTGGAATAAATGAGAAAGGACTCCTCTGATACAAATTATAAACTGTAGTGTTGAAATAAGGGCTTCAATGGTCTAGCTTGACATAGATGGCACAACATTCCCTGCCATTAACTTCTTGTTTTACAGATATATACAAACTTTTCTTTTGACATTACTAAAGAGCAGAAAGTTCCCCTCCAGCTTCTAAGACTTTTTTAGGATTAACTGTTGAGGATCTGCAATTAAGGCAAAATACTTGGTTAAAAAAAAAATTTAAAAAAGCCTAAGTCTTCTGGTATTTACTTCCAGCTCCAATTCCAAAATACTAAACTTCTTTTAAAATGAAACACAAAAGTAAGATGATGGAAAAGATCCTGCTAGTCCCTTACAGTCACCACATAAGTATCGTGGGATGCATAATCACATTACAACTTTGCTCCCTGTTTTTTATTGGAGTTTGTGTGATGCAACAGGTTTTGGCTCAAATATGTATCTTTGATTCTGTACGTGGGCATTATGAACTCGTATTCATAATTTGAACTTGGAGCTTGGACTGGGTCTTGTATCAAGAAGTCCCTGTGGGGAGTCACACCAAAATTGTCTTAGCTGTTCTAATTTAAAGACAGTAAAGACAGTCCTGGAATGATGACCAAGGGCTCTGGGAGCTTAAAAAGCCTTATTGGCACACAGATGCATTAACACTAGAAGGAGCTAAGTAAAGAAACTAAAATGGGGGCTCTATGCAGAAGCAACTCTGTCTAGCATCTGTTTTTACAATACAACAGAAAATTTTGATTGCATGAGAAATTTTGGTGGTTGATTTTGTTTGCAAGGTGTTCTGAAATGTATCAAGAGGTGGAAGTGAGCTGGAAATTGTAACAGAGAAATCACCAGTCAAAGTACCACCAAGACTTCCTATGGGAGAACAAAGTTTCAAAAATACCCTTTCACTTTTAAATATAGGCTCAGGTCTTGCTGATATGCCTGGAGTGGCTTGTTGTGGGCAGGCAGGAATTCTGCCTATGGAGATAAGGTAGCCAAGTGTGAAATAAAGGAAGTGTTCTGCAAAAGCACTGTGCCATGGGATCTAACCTTCTGCAACTCTGAATGTAGTCAGGTGAGTGGCACACATTAATAAATAGATGCCAACAATTTTTTGTGTGTTTCACACTTTTATTATGTATTTCAGGTTGCATTTTTGCCTCCCAAACTGGTGAGCTAACTTGAATACTAAATAAACAGTGGAGAGTGACACTTTTCCTTTTAGTCATTGACAGTAACTTGTAACACCCTGCTTGCTTCCCTCAGCCTCCACAGGGAGAGAAGGGAAGAGCTGGAGAATGGAATCCCTCAATCTCCAGTGGATGCTTGTCTAACTCTGTGATTTCAGAGGGGACCTGGCCTGTCCAAGCATCTAGTAACTTTATTAGCTTTTAGGACAAATGTTTGTTAGGTCTCTGAGTACCTGATTACTTGCTATCCTCAGCCACTGAACAGCCATATTCAGTTTCAAGGGCAAAGGCTTAGAATCCCAGAGCTATATAATGCTTTCAAATATCATAAACCAACATTTCTTGCGTGCCATTTTTGTGTAAAAGTTGTTTCTATATCTAAGAGAAAACAGACTGTTAATTCTGTATCCTAAAGTCTGCATAGAATAAAAAGATTTGGCCATAAATTTTCCACAACTTCTAAGATGAGACATAAAGTGCATCATCAACAGGACTTTGTCCCTCTCAGAGTAAGTGAAAAAAGTCCTTGAATGGTTTGAATCAGTCTCCAGACTTCTAACTCTTATTTGTGGAGATGAAAAGTATTTCTTGATATCCCAGACCAGCAACCACATGGTAGAACACGCCTTTTCAGCTTATGGAGTGTGCTGTGTACTTGGCAAGTTGTTTGTCATGCATCAGGGTTAATCTTTTGGGGAGCCACCAGATAACTGTATCCACAATTATGGAAACTGCATTCAGCAAAGATAACCACTTGGGCACACTTGCTGCTTTCCTTGCTGAAGGCTGCCCTGGTGGTGCGTGCCTTGAGAAGTTCTGCAATAGCAGCAGAGCTGCTGGCAGCAAGAGTGGCAAAGTTTGTAGGGCTAGGTTGAAAAGCATGAATGTTGATGGGAGCATGACCTTTTGGACACTCAAACCACACCCTGCATTGCCCCCAGCTTTGGCTGAGACTTTTTTACTTCCACGTCCAACCTGAGCACTTGATCCAGATCCATTGTCCCAGCCAGGTGACATCTTGCTGCCTACTATCTTTCATTCAAGTGTTTCCATATAGAAATGGATGTCATCTGCTGGCTCAAAATCTTAATATTTCCTTTCAGTTTCTGGCCAAGAAGTGGTGTTTGATTTTTCTAAGTTGCTGAGAGAGTAGGCATGATTGAATCTGTGTGTAGCAGAAAGGATGTCAAGACAAACTGATATGAATGAGAATTTATTAGCAGGCTCCACAGTTGATGCCACATATCAAAAATCACAAAGGAAAAAAAGAAGTGGGAGGAAGGAGGGGTGCAGAGAGAAAACTCTCCCCAGTAGCAAGCTGGAAGGAGAAGCTGTGCTTGGCATCCTGAGGCAAACGACTCCCTCAGGCATCCTATCCAAGGCAATAGGCAGTTCCGATACAGTGCTTTCCCTACAGCAACTACATTGTTCTGTTCAGGACTCACTCAGGCTCCCTGCTGGTTGCTCCCATTTCCAGGGCAAGTTTTGAGCAGGTGGAGGTGCTGTGTGGCTGATTAGTTGGTGAGCTCTGTATTTTTGAGTTCCTTGGCTTAAACCAAAGGATACAACTAAAGGAAAGAGAGAGGAAAAGGAGTGGGTGATTCTTGCACTGGTACAGTCACTTCCACTGGAAGGTGCCATGCCAACACCACTGGAGTACAAGACAATGTCCCTCCTACCTCCAGGAGGGCCCTGTGCTCTCAGGAAATCCTGGTGCCACTGCACAATTTCCATGGGGCCAAAAGCATCATTCATCCCTACCAGTGCCATGCAGCAGAATACAAGGAATGCTGTCTGTCCCTTCATTATAAAAACCATCCAACTTTCCAGCCTGAGCAGGACACACCAGCCACTGCCCATGGGGAGGACAGGCTGCTGTAGGGAGTTCTGTTCAACTAAAAGGCACTTGGAGGTAGGCAGAAAACTGTTGCTGGTGACCATTTGCACATCTGTAAGTATTGTTTAAAAGTAACAGTAAATATAACAGCAAATGAATTGGTACTCCTGAAGTGCTTGATTAGCTGCTGTGAAAAATACATTAATAAATCATCAATACATTATTCAATTGGCTGTTGCCTAATATCTTAGATTACAGAAAAAAATGGAAAGCCATATCTCACATTAACTATTTACTCCCTTTGCCCAGGCCATGTGCAAGGATTCTCTAAAACTTGTCTGCATCAGAGTGTAAAACCTTGTTTATAGAGTAGGGGACCCAATGCCACTGCTTCTATGCTAAACAATTTGTGCTTGGATCATAATGTAAAGACATTGATATTTGTGTTTGATGTAAAGAGCCTCAAGATGTAAAAGAATAGCATCATATTTAAATAGAAGCTGGATAGCCAATTATAGTGGTTTATATTACAGAAATTCCTGTAAATAAAATCAAGAATTATTAAATAAGTGCATTTCACTAATCCATATCCTGAAACAACCATTTCACAATTAGTCTGTTAATTTATCTAGATTATTTATTGTTCATAGACCTGTGTAAACACTGGCCACCCACACCATCAATATGTTTGCAATTCTGCATTTGCAGTGGTGGATCCTGACCAGCCTTTCAGAAACATTTCATAGTCAATTCATTCCAAAACCAGCATTTTTCTGTTTAAGGAATAAATTTGAGATCTTAACCACATATTCAGTCATTCATTTTTTAACTGACTTTAGGTTAATTATTGGAAATTGTCATTTCCACATATGTTTAAAACTTGTAACAATTAATATTGTGCAGAATTAACTTTTCACAACTGAACCTGTGACACTCATATTAGGTATACAAAACCTAAACAAGTATAAAGTAATAAAATAAATGTTTACTTGTCTTCTTTTTACTTGTTCAGATGATAAAATATCAATATCTTGCAGTATTTCCAAATTAGTCTGAAAAACATTTTGCTTATGAATGTGCCATTTTTCTGCTTTGTTTATAATGAAAAAAGCAGCAGCTAAGTATAGAAAGATTTATTTTCACTTTTATCATTCACTTGCAAGAAGTTATTCTCCAATTACTTATTAGCTGTAGAATAATACTGAAATTAATACTGAATAATACTGAAATGAGAACCCCAGTCAATACTGCATGCATCAAAAATGATTAAAATCTTCACTTACTGAGAACTGTGAAATGTTTATTCGTTTTTAGACACAGAGTCCTCCAGGGAGTGCTACAAATCCACACAAGCTCACTGCACCTTCAGTGTTGCATTTGAGTGTTGATTTAGATGGAATATGTGTAAAAACTCCTGTCAGCAGACAGCTCTCTAGTGACTATACATCTGCAAAGGCTCAAGAACATAAAGTACTGCTGCATGAGTCTGGAATAAATTGTGCTCACCTCACAAATTCTGGATCTGCTTGGTCCACAGTCACAAAGGGAAAACTGTTGTGTTTTAGAATTAGAGAACCAGAGTTTATTTCCTCATCCTGTATGTGTGTGTGTAATTTTAGACCAATATTTTTCCTGAGTAGCAGAATGTTAATGAAATCAGCAAAGGAAAGAAGATTGGTGAAAGTAGGACATAGAGTGATGTGAGACTGGTACTGCAAGTTCCCTGAGCTACCTCAGAGCCAAAGGTAAAGCTCTCTTCTCTTCAGGAAAAAATGAATCAAGCTTTTTACCCCACAGCATCCTACTTAGTTCACATTCCTTAAAGCTACTCTGT
This sequence comes from Molothrus ater, assembly GCF_012460135.2. Taxonomy (NCBI): domain Eukaryota; kingdom Metazoa; phylum Chordata; class Aves; order Passeriformes; family Icteridae; genus Molothrus; species Molothrus ater. The sequence goes on from NC_050480.2 coordinate 26,231,475, forward strand.
ATTCCCTGCAAAGATAAAAGCACTTTTAGTTTTTTCTCATAGATTACCAAAAATTCATTCATATTGGAACAAAAAAACAAAACAACAAAACAACTTTTCCCAATATTCTGTCTCCAGAAAACAAAAGTAACTACACAGTGGTTCATCACTTGCTACAGTTACAGACACAGATTTTGCATTCTGTAAATGTTTCAGGATTTCCATTCCATGAATTTACTGTCTTTACTGAGTTTACGTATCTTTAAGGATTTGCAACAATTTGTGGACATGAATGAGTCCCACACTTCATCTACCTAATCTGTGAAAAATAAAGGTCTCTTTCATTTTGTTTGTTCCCCAGTAATGTTTTGTGTACCACTTGTTTCTGCATTGTGATAAATTGTCAATAATATTTCATATTTACCTTCTCTGTGTCTCATGAAGAAATGACATTCTATGTTAACCCTCAGTTACTTCTTGTCCACACAGACCCCTTATACTCTGTAAGACATCCTCATTCAGAATCTGATCAATGCAGCTGACCATTCTCTCTGTCTTTCAGTGTATTTTTCTAGGTTTAACCATATTGTTTTTGAGATTATGTGACAGTACACCACAGGCTATATATCAGCAGAATGGTTTCTGATCTGTTCTCTATTATTTTCCTAATATTCTTAATTGGGTTTGCTGCTGTTGAACACAGGGCTGACATATTTACCAGGCTCTCCAAGATGTCTTTCCTGAGATTAATTTGTTAATTTAGTGATCACAGCCATGTACATGTGTTTGTTTTTCCTACATGCATTGTCATTATCAAAATAGAATATATTGGCTATTACTTCATTGCCCAGACACTCACAGAACAAAAGAACTACAGAATATTTTGTGTTGGAAAAGACCTTTAAGATCATCAAGTCCAACCATTGACCCAGCACTGCCAATCCACTGTTAAACCGTGTCCCCAAGTGCCACATCTAAAGTCACCTAAATACCTCCAGGAATACTGACTCAACCATTTCCTTGAGACAGCCTATTCTGCTGCTTGACAACCCTTTCCATGAGGAAATTTTTCCTAATATCCAGTCTAAGCCTCCCCTGGTGCAACATTTCCTCTTGGCCTATCACTTCTTACTTGGGAAAAGGGACTGACCCCCACCTGGCTACAGCCTCCTTCCAAGCAATTGTAGAGAGTGACAAAATCCCCCCTTGTGCCTCCTTTTCTCCAGGCTGAGCTCCCAGCTCCCTCAGACACTTCTCATCAGACTTGTGCTCCAGATCCTTCCCCAGCTCCCTTGCCCTTGTCTGGACATGCTCCAGCACCTCAATGTCTATCAAAAGGTGTATATCAGGAGGGCTTTTTTCTTTAGTTCTTCACATAAGTTTTCATTTTTCTATCTTGAGTAATTCAGTGTTAGTACAGATCTCAGCCCAGGTTCCCACGGGTCTCCAGCAGTATCCTGCTTTCACTGAGAAAACTGATCATTTGGTCTTTCTTCCTTGTTTGGTCCCCTCACACTTTTCCCCCATGGTGAACATGCTGTGTTTGCCTAAGAAACAAGTCTGATTTGCACTATCATATTGCAGCTACAGACACTATTTCAGACAATGAAATATACAATTAATGTTCCTTGTAACTTGCCTTTTTAGTTTCTTTGCACATTATTTCTTGATGTAGTTCTTACATCCTTTCTGCTTCAGTTTTCATCTCTACCACTTTTCCTCCCTGTGTCTTTGTCTTCACTTTGCCATCCACCCAAGTTCCCATACAACATCTCCTGTTACCCTTTCCTGGATGACCTCAACCCTCTCCTCACTACTCGCATCTCTTTATGCAGGTTTACTAGAGATACAGTATCAGCATCATTTCTCTCATTCCAGTGCTGATCTCTCACAAAAAATAGCAACCAGATGTAACCTGTGCATGAGCTAAAGTCACTGAGTCTAGAGGAGTCTCTTCACTGGAGTAAGTAGAGTTTGGGGCCAAGCTTTCTGTGAAATCAGGCTAAATTATGTATGAGGCTGGACTGCTACTCCCAGCAGATTTAGGGAACAGGAAACATGCCACTTCCCCTCTTGGGCTGTTTGACCATGGACGCCATGATAAGAGGGGGAGATCTGCTCTGGTGGGCTGAGGTGCACCAGGCTGAAACACAGTCTTCTCAGATTCATCTGCCCCTCCAGTGAATTACTTGCAAGGGGTGAGTAGCTCTAGGAGGAACATTGCAAAACTCAGGAATCTATGCCTTCCCTAGTATTTGACAACTAAGGGATAATGGAGCAGCCAGCAGATGTAGGGAAGAATGAACAAAGCCATGCACCAGGCAAGAAGTTGATACATTCACCTGGGCTTGCTGTAGTTGACTGTAGATGCAGCAATGAAACACAGGACACCAAGCACTGTAGCCACCAGTCTGGAGAACTGTGCTGAATTTTGGTATTTAGTCCCATGGCTCTTTCAAAGAGATAGCAACCACAGTAATTAGGTACCACCTCACTGGGAAGAGCATTCCAGTACTTTATTATTCTTTCAGTGAAAAATTTCTTCCTAAGATCCAACCAGTACCTTCCCTGACATAGCTTGAGACTGTGTCCTCTGGTTCTGTCAGTTGCTGCCTGATGGAAGAGACCGACACCCACCTGTCTACAACCTCACTTTAAGAAGTTGTAGAGAGCAATAAGGTCACCTCCAAACCTCCTTTTTTCCAGGCTAAACAGCCCCAGCTCCTTCAAACATTCCTCACTGGGCTTGTGTTCCAAGCCCCTCACCAGCCTTGTTGCCCCCTCTGGACGCCCTCAAGCATCCCAACATCCTACCATCTCTGGATGTGTTTAAAAAAAGACTGGACATGGCACTTGGTGCTATAGTCTAGTTGAGGTGTTAGGGCATAGGTTGGACTTGATGATCTTAGAGGTCTCTTGCAACCTCATTATTCTGTAATCTCAGCATGAGCAGAGCAGAGACAGAGCAACCATCCTGTCACCTGTCTGTCACCCATGATGTGGAGCAACAGAGCTGGGACAACATAGTCGAGTTTCTTTACAACAGGATGAAGCCTTCCCAAGTAATAGGACTTTTTTCCTCATACCTCAAGCTCTGATTCTCTCAAATGTCCTTTTTGATGCCTGCACTTCCTTTTCTTCCTCATATATCCAACATCCTTGTTTGATCCATTCATCACCAGGGAGCTCTGTGGGATTCAAGATTTTGTGTATGTAGAAAATTTTGTGAGATGGAAATATCTGGCTATGGGTAAGAAAGTGGAAAAGACCATTTCTGTGATGCAGCTTGTTACCTTTACTGTTCTTAAAGCTATTTGTCAAGCACTAAGTCAAATAACAGCCCACCTCTACTGGGCTCTGCTCTTACACTCACGAGTACCTTCCTCCTCCAGTGGTACTGAAACCAGCAGAGACATCCTTCCCACCAAATAAATGCCCCTTATGAGAGAGAGTGTTGGACTGAACCTCTTTGGCACAGAGAGACAATCTGAAGACAGCATGGGGGAGTGAAGGTGCCACAGTAAAGCATTTCAGTGAAATAACTGAGTCAGCTCCTATGAGCTCTAATGGCTGTAACAACCACACCTTGTGGCCACTGCTCTGCTTTTGCCAAGGCATGTTTTCTACGGGGTGACCTCCTCTTCAGGGTAGGCAGAACACTTCTGCTTTTGCACACAGGTTCTTTGTGCCAAATAACATCACATTTTTGTTGGAGGTTCATGGTTACTCTTTCTTCAATGTGTCTCTAACTATTTTGCCAAAGCCACCCATCCCCTGCCATCTGTCAGGTGGCAAGAAGAAAGAATGTGGCTTCCACTGTGCTGAAGGACAGGGAAGCATGTGATGAGATGAGACAAATTCACATCACCTCACAACAGCTTCTTTCATGTGATAGGTTATGAATCATCAGGGACTATTTTATGTATAGTGTAGAAACCAGAAAGTTAAAACCCCGCAGACTAAGAAACTGCAGTGGTGTGATGAAGCAAAAGATGCTAAAGCCCTTTCTGGTCCTATATACCAGTGACCACAATAATAGAGTTTTTTGTAGTGATTCTTTTCAGCCAGTAAGCTAAGTCCTTATGGACAATGCCCACAGTTTATACTTCTCATAGAGCAAACATGTTTTATCTTTTATCTAAGCTGTTTCCACACTTCCGTATGCTTCCAGTTATTTATCTTAATTGTGGAAACAAAACAAATACACTACAAGTAAAGAAATGACTTGACCTTCCTTCCATAGGCCACATCCTATATTCTTTGTGTGCTCCAAAGCTACCTTGCACTCTGATTAACTTGACTAGGAGCTGTGTTTGTGTATATTCTCACACAAAATGCATATATAACCTGCCCTCACACGGCTCCACAGGGCCCAACTGAAATCCCAGAACTTCAGCTGTGGTATTAATCATGTATTCATGATGAAATGTGGGTTGCAAGAAAATATTTAAGAGCCCATAGAAAATTTTCTTCAAAGTATGCAATCCCTAAATATTTGGGTTCACATTATAGTCCTTTAGCTAGGATTTATTAGACTATTTCATATTTGCCTTTCTGTTTATTTTGTAAAAGTATTCTTGTCTAGCACACATTTTTTATGCCAGCCTTGCTTTGCATTTTTACAGTCTGCTAATTAGACCATTTTAACTAATTTGTTTGCATTTTGTATGAGCAAGTTGGGCTTTTGGATTGACTAATGTAATTGCAGCCAGTTTCTGCCAAATACAAATTACTCTTTCTAGTGTGAGCTAGAGAGAAAAGTAAATATTTAATAGCCATCAATACCCTTGCAGCATTCTAAAGTGTGCTTTTTTCCTATGGAAAGTTTAAATAATTTCTTCAGAGCTTGATTGCACTTTAATGTTAAGAAATTATTTTTTAATCTTTTTTGAAATAATAATGAATTAGACATTTTAACATGTCCACAAGGGTTTTATTTCTGTGCACTTTGCAGTTTTAAATTCCAAGCTTTAAGATCTGGTACTTTGATGTTTGAAGTTTATTTGCTTAGCTTTTTATGTACTGAGTACCATCTCCTGAAAACGTTTTACTGGCATGTACTTGGATTTTAATGTTTCTAAGGGGAGGAAGACAAATCTTGTAGCAAAGCTAAATTGTGGGAGTTTTGCTTGCTTTGTCTCTTTTACTTTTTTTTTCTCTCCAAAGGAGCATAGCAGAAGACAGGAACTGTTTACCAAACATCAGCATTATTTGTATCTGTATTTTGAACTGCAAGTCTTACATGCTTCTTGTCTGCATAAATGTACATAAAAGCATAAGAGCCCCAGAGCCTTAAGCAGGTTAAAGCTCCTCAATTTCCAGCCTTAATATTCCTGGGATACTTGCTATGATACAGATTAAGAAGAGCACCGGCTCACCAGGGCAGGGCAACCTTCTTCCTTTTCCTCTTCCTCATGTCTCACTCCCTCTGTGACCCATGTAGAGAACAGGGCTGTGTCTGCCTCACCCGAGGGGCTGCCCCTGAAATGTTCTCTGCAGAACACATTCCTCAGGTCAGGGATATCATAAAAGTCCAAGAGGTATTGATCTCTGACAAAATTTGGTGATGGTGCTCCACATCCTGCTGTGCCCTCAGAGGTGTTATCTGTGCATTTTCCCAAGGGTGTAAGTGCTTCAGTCTCTACTTCCTTTTCCCACATGAAGCTTTCAAATGCATGAGTCCCACAGGTCTTAACCAATAGCCTAAGGAGTGGGGCAGCTGTTGTTTTCTGCTACCCACTGAATGTGGGAATAATCTATGTTTTCTGCCACCCACTGAATGTGGGGAAGCAGGAGGGTTTGAGTAGGAGTGGTGGGTACTGGTTAGCTGTACCTGGGCTGCCTCAGTGCACTTTAAACCTTGCCTTACCTCTTGTGCAGCTGGTACCAGACCCAGGATGCTGTGGGAAGCAGAACCTGCCTTTGCCCATCTTTCTGTTTCATCTGATGAAGCTAAAATGGTTGACAAAGCAACAGTGAGATCCAGCACTAATCAGAGAGAAATCAAAACACCTTTTAGCCAAGTCCTCGACATGTCAGTACTCATTTTATTTTCAGATAGGGTGTTAACACCATGTCATGCAACATCCATAACTGTTAATTAAGACAGTGAATATGTAATCACATCCAAATGACAACAGAAGTCCATATGATCAGCAGGTTATAGAACCAGGTTCTGGATTTCATAATTCCAGCAACCAAATTCCTTCTCTCTGTTTCATTCCTGGTACAGCAAATGTGTCACAGAGCATGAAGCAACAAGTTTTTGATGTATGTTCCATCACTGTCTAAACAATCATCTCATCATGTGCTAAGAACAGGTGCACTGCAAAAAGTAACAATCTTTTTTTGGTTTTGGTATTTACCTGGCCTAGATGGATGGGCAGGTGATATGATCAGTGAATTAATCATGCTGTTCTGAGAATGTTACTACTAATATAACATACTATAAGGTTACAGACAGTCTTACCTGACCTCCTGGATATGTTTAATTGTGACATTTTGTTAGTAAACCCAAAACCACCATTCTTGGATTTCTGCAAGTCCCACAAATATGAGTGGGAAATGTGAGCATAACTCTGTAGTAGGAATTGTCTACTTGGATTAATTTTTTTTATGTAATACTGCACATAATACTAAAATTTGATACTGAGAAGCTGTAGCTAATTTAACTATATTTAATAAAAGTAGATTTAATACTAAATTTCTGGTGTATATTTTCCATTATGACATGCTTGCTCTTTGGGAATAATGGTCTGGAGTCCTTATATACTGAATTTCTAGAGTAAGTGTGTTTTCATGAAAGACACAGAGAAAAGTACCTCCCAGTGTATCCTTATATTTTCTATCTTGGTACCAGTATTTTGGAAATGAAGAGGACAGATTATTGAATGGATTTGCTTATCTATTTTTCTAAGTGTGCCCATCTGAACACATATAGAAGAGCTGGTGTGGTTTTGGTACCCCTGAGAGGAGATAAAAAGATGGAGTCTTTGAAGATGTTGGTACCATCACGCAAGAGATCTGTCTAAAAATACTGCACAGATCATCCCTAGAAAAGAGAAGGAAGTCAGGTTATTTTCTCACTTGTGACCATTCTATGCTTTTTCCATGCCTGTGTTCCCTTGCTGCTAACAGGATTATTCACACAAGGAACACAATAGCACTTTAGCCTTAAGCAGTTGGCCTCCACACTGATACACAAGTGAGCATGTCAGATGGTGCTTGCTGTGATGCAGAGAACAAACTAACCAAGGACTGGACTGTTACAAGTCACAGATAACTGAAATTTATTTTAATCATTTCTGTCACAGGAAAGTATTTTCTAAATGCGTTATGTCAAAACATCCCAAGAAGTGACATGTAATCCAAGGCACATGTTTTATTCTTGGTTACATTTGCAAATTGAATCTCAGTACTTTCAAGGCATTTTGAATTTAAAGTAATATTGTTAAATGCCTGTGTTCTTGTGCTTAACTAAAGCAGTGACACAGGAATATTCAATAAAGGACTTCAGTATAATAATTCATTTATTCACTGAATACCTTGTCTTAACAACTGACAACTTTTACAGATCTGATCCCTCTCCAGAGATTTAGCAATTCTCCAACATGCAACAGCCAGAGATGAGGAGATGGTAAAAGAAATGTACAGTACTTTTCATATTCAAATAAATATCCACCATAAAAAACAGATGCTTTTCACCATCTACATCACAAGACCTTTCAGTGTTTGCTCTCAGCTTATCAACTCTTTATTTCTTTAAAAGCCTATGACACTCAATGTCTTTACAATGTCAAGTCCTGGTAAAACTTTTCAGGAAAACAAATCCCATGTGTTTATCTTTCTAAGCATACAATGGTGTTCCTCACACTGATTCAGCCTGACTGTCTCTGCTGCGCTAGGTTGTCTCAGCAATTTCCAGTATTTCATACTTCAAGGCAAAATCACTTGTTTGTAATTTTGTCAATTTCTAAGGCCAGTATTTCTACACTTGAAAAGTAGCTTGAATGTAAGGGGCAGTGCATCAGTTCCTCTGTGTTACTGTAACAATCCAGCAGGAAAATTCTTGATTCAACTGATGGACACAGAATGTGAAATAGCTGCTATTTCTTAAACATATACATCCTCTATAAATTTGTGCTCTGCCCATGACATTGTTCCACTAAAGACAGACGTACTGAGAAGAAAAATTTCCATGTGAATGGCAAGACATTTTGCAATCATTGTGTGAATGAAAAGGGGAAATTACAATCACCAGTTTTAGACTACTTTATTTATATCAAGAAGTAGATGTTTCTAGTGTTAATTAAACTCTGTTTAGATTATGAGAACAGTGAGATCTTGTCCAAGATAAATTCATGGTTCATTTTATGTCATTTGTACCAATAGTTTGGATTTAATAGACCAAAATGAAGATATGTATGGGAAAGGTATGTGAGAAAAAAGTGCATGCAAAGCAGTGATGTGAATAGTGTAAAAGAAAGAAAAGCCAAAGAAGGAAAAATAATGGTCTGGCTGGATGTTGCAGAAGTTTCTACTCACCTGTGATAGAAAGAGGTGCCAACAAAGCTGGTCCTTGTTGAGTTCTACGTTAATACAGGAATTCTACAAAATTTAATATCTTGATCAACAGTGGGCTTGCTCCTCCAAGAGTACAGATCTAAGCCTGGCCATCACTTACATGATGCACTTTGACACAAAGCATTTCTCATGTTGCTGCTTACTATGAAATTTTGTTTACAATGATAAGCATCACTTTAAAAGGTGATAAAGACACAATGAACAGGAGCCAAACTTTTCAATTGCTAACCCATTCTATAATGTACGTGAAGTATACTTAAAAAACAGGAATGCCAGTTATGTTTGCAAGTGGCTTCAGATTAACAAGGGCAGATATAATCCAAAGTACTGCTTAAAGGTCACTGAAAGGTTTAAAGGTTAAACCCTGCTCCTTTTTTTTTCACTTCAGACTCCAAGGGTTTCAAAAACAAAGGCCATTTCTACTCTCAGCTACACTAGTGTGAATTTAATATTCACAAGTGCTTGGTCTTAGTTGGATTGGTGTGGATTTACAGCAGAAAGACTTCCAGCTCTGGCCCTATACTGCTGCTTTGCTGCTTCGTTGAAAGAGCGGGCTTTGTTCAGCTGCCACTTTCACCTAAAAGAAAAATAGATATAGCTATATCTATATCATCTATATCTAACTTTCTCCATGAAAATTTGTCCATGGATTTTTCAGAGCAGAGAAGCTGCACAAAATACTCTGAATACACTGTAGGTGTTGAAAACACATATAATTGGGAAAGGCAAATTTTCATATTAAACAACCTTTTTTGATGTTCTTTATCTAGAAGCAAGAATAACACACTTCCATCAGCAGTTCTATGGCATTTTTGAATGTGGTGAAAACGTTGGATTATATTTTACTGTTTGTTAACAATAAAATCATCATTTCCTTAATTCTATAATAACTTAACAGGAGCTATACTGCTGAAAAGAAGAATGTCTTATCTCAAATGAGGTTTCCAACTAAGATAATCTGAGGAAATGTATAACAACTGTGATCCTAGGACAACTTGTTTTTCTACTATTAGAAGTAATAAAACCATACTATTTAGCAAAATCTTTAAAAATCTTCAGCCAATATACAAAAATATTTACATCTTTTCTTCCTGGAGAAATACTTCAAGTCTCTCCCTTTGTGTCCACACTTCCTCACATTCCCTGAGGACAGAAAATATTCCAGGGCCGGGAAGGTTCAGGGTCAGTCCTGAAACAAATTGCAAGCATGATACACTTGAGCTCAGCAGCACTGCCTTCACCTGTTCTCTGCCAGCCACATCACCCTCCAAAAGCCCATCCAAATATTCTCTCCTGGCTGGGTCTGTAAGCAGTCACTGCTGGAGAAAGTTGCTTCAAGAAAACGTGGAGGGTGTAGTGATAAATATATAGAAAGTTTACAAACCACATTCTACAAATTCCCTTTGGGTACCTTCCCACAATGTTACCCTGAGAGGTAGCTGGGTCAACAGCAGCAAGGAGCCTTGTAGGATCCCTTAAATCCCTCTTAGTCCTACAGGCTCTTTGCATTTTGCTGTTCTGCTCCTGTGCCCTCCAGATCATTCTTCCTCAGATCCTTCAATTTCATATCCCACTTCTGTGATGTCTCAAGTGTCCTCTCAGAATCTCCACTGCTCCCAAAGCTCCTGCTCCCGTTCATACCACATTGTCCTGTCACTTGCCCATGCCTGCACAACACCATTCCATGGGCAGCTCTCACCCCAAGGTCCCTGCTTGGTTTCTAAACCAGATAGCACTATGGATAGGCTTTTTATCAAGTAATATTTTTAAGCCTTTTTTTCTCTTTTGAAGCTCTCTGAAGGAACTAGATGAGATTTTGAGATTTAAGTCATCATCTCATGCAGAAGGAAAGATGAAATGTTGCATGAGAGACAAAAAAGAGAAATGGCAGCCTTTTTATAATACATCCAAAAATACAGTACAGTTTTGGGAATTGCAGCTGGTTTTATGACCCATCTGACAACTCATGGCTTGAAAATCTGCAAGATGTTTCCTTCCCTTGATCACATACCTGTAAAAGTACTTCCAGCAAGAAGTATTGCCAATGTGACCTTGTGGGGTTTTTTTTTTCCCTTTTCAGCCATTGCAAACAGACATACAAATAAATTCAATTGCTTGGATCTGGATAGAAAATAGATCCACAAGAATGACAATTTGGGCAATGTATACTCATTTCAAAAGTCAAGAAAATATTGACAGAAAACACTTCTGCATTTTCCTCTGGAATTACTGAGTATATTTGATTAAACATATAAACTTCACTTTGGTATTCAAGTTCACCAAGCATGTTTGGAATAACAATTATTCTATTAACATACTGACATGATCTAGTCAAACAAAATTAAACGTGTTTTGGGGTAATAAGATGTAAAGCCTTATTTAAGTATTGCTGCATTTTTAAAACAATGGAGAGACAGCGATATCTGCAGAATCAAAACAGTACTCCCACAAAAACTGTAAATTAAAATCATTAACCTCAGCCTTGACATAAGCATCTTTTTCCTCAGGGGCATGGACCAGCTGTCCTCAAAGAGAAATTTTAGTTTCAAAAAGCTCCTAGGAAAAATAAACAAAATACAATGGTCTACTATTCATAATATACAACAAGTTGTCTCTAATTCTGTTCCTAATCATTGTCAGGCCAGAAGAAAAAATAAAAATGTTTTAAAACTAAAAAATTTTTATAGTCTTAGAGATCTGGGAAGCATCTGAAAAAGTTTAAGTAAGGGATAACATTCTAACCGTAACATTGGCTTAACAACCTGTACAAGCTCAGGTGCACCATCTTATGCCACATTTTCCAAACTGTGAAATTCACATGGTATTTCTTACCTTGTTCAGAGCAGCTGACAGGCTTTAGTTAGAACAACACTTGATTTTCCATGTCCTCTTGCCTATTCTGTTGCAATAGGGTCTGCCTTTTAAGCATTTTACTGTGACATCTTTGTTATCTGTTACCTCAAAGTTTTTGATGGTGCCATATATACGCACATGGTGCTTTGTAAGCAAAGTTCAAAACTGCTGAACTTGTGCACCCAAGCGTTAACCTACATGCAAGAATAATCTAGTTAATGAAAAGATGACCAGGGAAAGCTGAGTCTGTCTGTAAGCTCAGGATGTGAGAGGTAGCATGGTCTGTGGCTGGCGCTAAGAGGACCCAAAACTGCCAGTGACCCATTGCGTGATTCCGAGGAAGCCATTTCACCTTTCTGTTGTGCTTTTCTTCCCAGCCTTCATCTCTCCAACCTGCCAGCCCTTCACAGCAAGATCTGTCTCTTATGATATATCTCACAGCAGGAGCTCAGCTGGGGCTTCCAAATTAGAGCTGATTGGGGATTTTGCAATGAAATGAATTTTCATTAGAAAGTGCAGCTCAGTTTCAGTGCAGTTCTGCAGTGCAGTTGTGGGGATGCTCACCCAATATATGAGGAAGCAAATTCAGATAATGACTCTGAAAAATGCTTTGTTATAGGAAGTAGATCACCTCCAGGAGGAACTGTGGAATGCACCTTGCCCAAGGACAACTATCAGGCTGTGGGTGAATTGACACAGTCCTCTGCAGTTAGAGAGACAGCAGCTCAGGAAATTGAACCCAAGCATGCATGGGGAGATCACGTGTTCTTTTGGTGGGAGCTGGGTTTGTTTGTTTGTTTGTTTGTTTGTTTGTACTAAAAACAAGCCTTCCAAAAGCACTTATGTTTGCTGCTAGAGAGCACTGGAGCATCAGTGGAATGCTGGGAAGTCTCATGGGTAGATTTACTTGGCCTAACTTGGTTCTGCTCCGAACCCTGCCTGCTGTTAACAATGAGATCAGATGTATTTTAACTTGTAAAATACTTACAGTCTAAAGGAAACAAACAACTTCAGAATAAATCATGATCAAATATCTGAGGAGCCTTAATGACAAAGAAAATTTATTTTTAAAATAATTCCAAAGAGAAATAGGAAGGCCTTCTGGTAATTAGGAAAAAAACCAAGCTGTCCCCAAAAAAGGAAAAAAAAACAAGCATGAGGAAGGAGACCACAGCAGGTAGGTGTGGTCAAAGGGAATAATCAGATCAGTAATTCAAAAGAAATAGTAAAAAAATCAGTAAAGAAAACGGGACATTAAAGTACTGAATTAGGGGGAAAGTGATATGGGGCTCAAGTAAGTTTTGATATGCTCTAACAAGAGAAGGGAGCTTGAAGGAGTAATATCACTACAGTTTTTAGGACATTTCCTTAATAGCTTCTGAATATTAATTCTGATGAAACACACTAAAGAGAGAAACACTTGAGAAAAATTGGTTTTTACAAAAAAAGTTCTGTTGTTACAAAGCTGGTCTCCACTATGCACCAGCATAAGCTGCTACCTGTGCAGAACATTGCAGCATTACCAAAATGGCAGTGCTGAAGGGAAGATGTCTTTTCTCCATTTTCTAGCCCCACTTCAACTCCTCTTACTGTCTGCTGACATAAAATACCCTGTGTGAGTAATCCAGAGAGCAGCTGAGCCATGTTCAATCCCCATGGTCACTTTGAGCTGAGTATGACTGCATTACCCATGTGGTATCTCCGAAGAATATGCAAAATGTCATTTGCTGAAATGGCAACTCTTAAACGTGTCTCCAGGGGGCATTTTGTACAAAAGTTAACAATATTGGGAGGACCATATCTCTTAGGCTACAGATTTGTACTGGGCCATGCACTGCTCTGTCTCCAGCTTCTGTGTCCAAAACACCAATTTTGTGTGCATTCCTGTGGAGCTGGGAAGAGGATTCAGGCTCCAGGGTAGCTGCAGTCAGGACACAGGCTGCTGCATGGTGCTGGCATTGCCACTGTGCTCACCTTCCAGGAGAATTAAGGTCTTAAACATAAACTCACTTTGAATTTCCATTCTCTAATTGTTCACTTTAGACTCAGACAGAACAAATCATCTTTCCAACTTGCAGAACAGTATTTCAGGAGAATATAGGGAGAAACAAGCCCAACTCTGGAGGTAAGCTCAATGACAATATTGCATCAAAAGTACAGATTACTAACAAAGTTCTTGATTAGGCCCCTTCATGATGACCTAGGTTACTTCCTCAGCAACAAACAAAAAAAAACTGTGTTCTTTTAAGTTATATCACTAAAAACACCAACGAAGTATGGAGTGTTTGGGGGGAAAAATGTTTGGCTGTGAACCTTCTGCTACATAAATGTAGATTAAAATGAGAAAAATTTGAGAAAAACAAGCACGGACCTGTGAGAGAGAGTTGAAAAAACATGTAGATGAATTCGGAGATGCTGTCCTGTGATGGGAAAATATCCAGGGTAATAAATGTTTACAGAAGAAAGTTCTGTGGATTTTCAGGCAGGGGAATAGCAGTGGTTACCTCCTGCTGAAATATCATAGCCGCAATGAAGTGGCAAAGACGACAACTGACATATCAGAGACACATAAATCTATCCTTACAGGACTGACAACTTGGTCTGATTGCTCTCCAAAGATAACTTTATAACTTGCTGAAGTGTGACTTAAGGATGCCCTGGAGCAGCACTAACCTGTGTACCTTTCTTGTGGGTAACTTTTTATAAGCTGTAGCTTTAGTTAATATCTTATGCAATTTTTCATTTGACCTACGGGTATCCCATGTGGGTGGGATTTTCAAAAACACTCAGGCCCAAATCCACATAGGGATTTACACAGAGATGATTGCACCCATAATATGTATTAGGGAGCAGAGCAGAAACTTGGCCCCAATTTAGCCTGTAATCTAGCAAGGATACAGGAGAGGGTCTGCCACTCCCTAAATGTTCACCAGGAAATCTACCTATGCTTGTAGGTGTGAAATTGCTCTGGACTGTGGTCATGCCTTAGCTCTGCTCCAACTAAAATTGAGTAAAACTGGGCATCAGGCAAGTGCTTTTGAAAAGGCCAGTATGAATATATTTTCTTTTCCTTACTGTAACTTCAGTGCTTTCTGAAACACCTTTTAGAAAGAAGTACTTGAATTTTATTGTCAGGTAGATCACTTCAGTAGGAAAAATGTGTGTGGTTTTTATTTCAGTGTTTTGTTTTTCAAGTGAACTATTGAACACACACACAAGAATAAAAAGGATGATAAAAAGGACAATAATACAATATCCAGTTTGGTCCCAGTGATGTTGGCTGTGCTTAATCTGAAGCTGTTGATAGTCTCGGCATGCAGCTTGAGATCTTTGAGTACATCCTCCCTTTTGATGCTGGCAAAGAGCAGGGGTGGTATCTTCATATATGTCAAACACTAGGAGAAATTTTGTCCTCCATGGGAAACAAGCCACAAGCAGCAGTGTGTCTTACGAATAAGCCCTTAGGGAAGCTGCTTTATTTCCTTTTTTCCACCATCTTTTCACAAAGCCAAACCATCCCCCGTGGCATTTGGACACACAGAAGACAGTTGCATTTGAAAGGCCATAAGCAGTCAAACTAAATAAATAGATGTGAAAAGCTGAATCCCTTGCAATGCCATGCTGAAAAAAGAAAAAAATATAGGTGCCAAACTGGCAACTTCTGCATGAAGGCTCCATGCTGGTCTGCTTCCTCTGACCCAGAGAGTTTTTGGTGAATGTCTCTGAAGAAGTGCAAAGAGCAGGTTGATGTGGCCTCATGCCTGTGGAGCAGGCAGAGGTGTTTCTGAAGGACAGTGCAGCCCCAGAACATTGCAAGCTAAACTCTCAGAGCCATGGTCAGACCCCAGTCAGTGGCAGAATTTACACTCCTCTGAGTGGGGAGAAAGTGCCTTTGAAGCAGTAGAAAACCCCAGGGCTCTTTAGAGCTGCTGGGATGCTTGACCATAGTGGTAGCAGAACTTACTCATCTGGCTTCCACAAGGGCAGGTAGCAAATGCAGTAAACTGAGCTCAGGGTAATCTGAGGGCTGCAGAGTGAACTGGAGAAAAGCCTTTGTTTGTCCTGTAGGACCAGTGCTAGGGAAAAGCCTGTAAATTTTAGAATTTCTAGATCCAAGCACAGAGCCTCTGCTGGCTTCCAGGAGCGTCAGCTGAAGATATTTAGCCAAAGGCTTAAAAGCATAATAGGGCTTCATTTCAAAAGCATTTAAAGTTTATTTTTCACCCCTTCAGGACAAGCAAAGCATGGTAATACTGTTGGCTGTTTTAGTAGTATGGTCTAAGAATATAATAAAAACTGCTGGAAAAGGCAATATTTTCTCTTAGACCAACTGTTTTAACTAGGGGGAATAAAGCTTTCAGACACAAATCCTCCTTTGTATACAAAACCTTACTCCAGATGTTGCTTTCAGTTATCCTACTAGAAGATGTTTCTTTCCCTTAAACTTTCCCTTGGAAACAAAGTGAGGTCTAAACTGTGTTCTAAAGCAAAGTACTGGATGATCTATGTCTACACAGTAAATTAGCACTGAAAATGTTAATTGGGAAAGCTGATGGATTCGTGACATTTCCTAAGACTGACATGATTTTAAAGTTAGTCAGATAAGAGATTTTTCCCCACTGAGCATATTTTGTAGGCATAGGGACTTAAAGTCACATCCTTGCAGGAGGTCATCATGGATTATGCGAACACTTAAGTCCTAAGGGTGAAATATGGACCCTCTGGAACTAGTATGGATATGAGGGCACAGGCCTTGTAGTAGCAGCATGTTAGTAGTAAGGTGGAAGTTGGTGTAGGGCATGGGAGAAGAAGAAGGTAGATTTTACTCTAGAGCACTTCCACCCTGGCTCCTTTTCAAAAGCCAAGTAAGTATTTTATGCTGCATGTCATATCAAGATTTAGAAGCTCTTGTCCTCACTGATAAAAAATACCAGTTAAATGCAAGTAATAGAAAAATCACATAAAAATAATTTCAGCTACTTCCTACTTTGTGGCATGGTCTAAAGAAGCGCTGTTGTCCCTCAATGCCAAAAATGCCCTCTTTGTCAGATAAATTACACCATTCACCATTTGCTGCAAAACAAATATTCTTGTTGGTTCTAGCATTTAGTTCCTTTTGTGCTTTCTAGCTCTTCGATGGGAGGAAATCTGGGCATGAAGCTTTATGATCATAGAACAGGGAAGGTTCTTTTTAAAGAAAGGTTTCTTTTTAAAGAAAAGGAAGGTCTCTTTTTAAAGAAAAGAACTAAGGAACTATGATGTTTCTTTTAAGTATTCATTGCAAAGGCAGGGAAAACTAGGGAAAAGTGATACCCAAGTATCATCTGCAGTCAGATTTGGGGTGAATGTTCTCAAAAGCTGTTCTATATTCTGGACTTGAGAATTTTGTCCAAAAAGTTGATCAAGAACTGCTGAAAAAGGAACAGAAAAGCTAAAGCAGAATAGTCTTCTAGATCCTTGAGTCCAGGGCAGGTACACTGTATTTCTGAGGTTGTTTTAAAATCTAAGTCAGCCTCTCTTGACCTATTTTGGTACCTAAACTAAAAGAGGATAGTAACACCAGGTGCTCTCATCTGTTTATTTCAGTTGGTGTTCATTTTAATCACAGGTGCCACCAGAGACTCTTTCTTAGAGCATTCCATTACTTTGGCCAGCCTGGAGGGTTTCCCTCAGCACTCCCAGATGCAGGAGCAGTATAAACATGTCCAGTGCTGCAGTGATAAGCAAATTCTTTGCAATAACCTGGATCTCAGCATGTGTGCATATTCATACATAGGCAGTAAGGCACATCCAGCATCAGCCTGCACAGAGCATATCAGCACAAGTGCAGAAAGCAAGTATAAATGAGCCTTGATCAAACAGTTTCTACTTCATTTATTCTTGCCCTGCTCTGACTGGTGTAACTTATAATTAGTCTCTGCCGGCAGTGCTGTGGTACCAAAGAATGGTGGATTAGGGAGAAACTCTAGAATTTCTCCATAACTTGACAAGTCATAACCTGAAAAGCTACACTTAGCCCATTAAAGATTTTTCACAGTGACATTTTAGTGCAGCTAGGGAAATATGCCACTGTGCCATTTATCATTTTCAGGCCATGGACAGTGGAAAGGAGGTTGCTATGAAGAACAAAATAAAATAGATTACACGTATAGAAGCGAGGTGAAGAATACTGATAAATATACACTACTGAATGTCAGCAAATGTCACTTGAGAAGCCATTTGCAGCTACCAGAACAGCCTGCAAACCAGCAAAAGTAGCAAAACCAGGCAAAACAAGTTGGGTGTACTCACTTCCACATGAATAAGCAATAAACCTCTCTGAAGTTACACCAGAAAGTTGTTAAACTTGATAGATGAATCTTTTCCAAATTGTTCTGTCGCATACTGTATGTGGCTACAAAGGACTCTGGATGGTTTAAGGTGAGAAAGAGAATGCATTGCTGAGAATGCAACAACTGAAGCATTTTTGTTCAAACATTTGTATTCTGCTTTGTTTTAAAGGGACAGTATGAACAAAGAAGTGATTCATTAGACCACTTTTTCTTCTATAGGGCTGCTCTTTTTTTTTGTCTGAACCTCACTGTCAGAACTATTGCATTACTACCATTTCTCCTTTAAATACATTTGCCATTCTAGCAACAGGACTTGGAGTTAAATCAGTTTGGGTTTGGTAGGCAGAAACATTGCAAATTAAAGCTTTTCTGCCAAAAAACTTCTCACAGTATCTATCTAGCATGTGTAAGTGAAAGACCTGCAAGCAGGTGGCAGGTCTTTGTGGCAGCATCTGAATTGTAGATCTATGGATCAGCTCCATTTTGGGTTATAAACATGCTGACCTAGAAAAAACCCTCCTTGCAAAAGTTACAATACTTCAGAGACAATATAAAGATTTCTTCAGGCTTATTTAAATCTGTGCTGTCTGCAGCCTCTTGAACCATTACTCTTCATTGATTATAAACTTAAAATCTTTGACTCAAAAAAAATCTCCTAGGAAAAAACAGGGGTTCTTAAAATTTCAGAAATTCTCTCTGCTTTTATTTTCCATGAGATTCTTCCTCCCAAATTCTAATTTATCTTAGCAAAATCAGAGACAGCCTGCATCATTTTGATTTCATGAGACTGTTATCCCCAGACATCACACTCATGCAAATTTCAGATCAGTTTTGTTTTCATTAGTGAAAAGCAGCAATGTGGATCACATAAATGGGGTCACACAGGAACTCCTTTATTCAAAATATTTCATACATGCTAAGATATGCTGTTTGTAGAACTATTTCAGTCAAACTTCTCACCATATGTTCATGTAAAAGCTATAAACAACCAGCCCTACGATGGCATCCTAAAGCCAAGGAGTTTAAATCCTTGAAGAGAACAAATTTCTTGTACTTACAAATCCTGTAGATGGAGTATGGGTGAACCTTCCTTTCTTGGGCAGGATGTTTATAAAGTGAATTTTCTTTGTACTAGTCTTCACTCTATTCTTGCGAAATCAAAATCAAAAGTGATCCTTATTAGTCAAACCAAACACTTTATTAAATTAAGTGTAAAGCCTGGTTTAGAAATTAACAATGAAAATTGGAAAACAAAGATTAAACAGATGGGTTGAACTTTCCTGAACCGCTCTCCACCCCTCTCCCCCCCGTTCTTTGAAAACTGAAGTAATCTTTGAGGCAAAACAGGCGTTTTGACAGCATCTGTCATACAGAAGTTCTGTAGATGTTTTGCTGCTTCTTTGGTCTTGTTTTGCACCTCTCTGTCAATTTGAACACACGCAACAGAGTCTCTAGGAGTGATGCTCACCCACAAGCTAAGAAGGCAAGGACCATGTGGGATGCAACAAAAGGGAAAAAATCTATCAGTTTGTTACTTCATCATTAATATCCCCAAAAACTTCTCTTTTTACACAAAAGTGTGCAGTTTGGTGGAAAGCACAAGTAAGCTTATTTATAATTTATAGTTGAAATTTAATATGTTACATAATAATATACCTAACTGGTTTTCAGAAATTCTGAGGGGTAGTACATTTTCACACACTTGTCTTCAAAAGAGACAAAAATACAATTTCCTAAAGGGTATTTGAAAAGTAGAAATGCTTGGCCTAGAGATTTTAAATAAAATCTTGAATAAATAGGCAGCACATGAATAAATATGCTGATTTTGTGACAAGCACTGGAAAGAAACTTCTGGTTAGCAGCCTGCTTAACCTCATGAATGGTTTAGTCCTTCCTTCCTCCATCCTAAGCATGAAAGCTGCTATCCACACCCCAGACTTGACCTAAACTACTGAATGTGATAGAGAAGTGCCTACTGATGCTGGATCAGGCCTGGCAGCCTCCAGGCTTGACCCTGTAGGCCTGAATGAGCCCAAAGCCAGCCTGTGCATCCCCTTGGCCAGGAGTCCTTCCAAAGCAGATGTTAAGGTACGTGCAAAATGTTTGAATTGCTTGATCAGACAGCCCTGGTCCTTTGAAAAAAGCAGAAATTTTGCCTGAATAAAACAATACAGGTTTTGCTCCGGTACAGATGGTAATAATGAAGAATCACAGTTTCTGTTATCAAGTTTTTTGATGCATTTGTCTGAGTAAAAGGAACATATAATTCTAAAGGGCAGGGGAAGAAGATTGTAAGTTTTTACCCTTTTTTATTTTAATGGCTAAACATTGTAATGCTAGCTAAACACAAATTCTTGTCTGTTAATAGGTTCCTCTAGTTTGTAATAAATAGGAATGCTAATGACTAAAATTTGGTATTTGGTATGCATTAGCTTTTGTAAGTCTTTTCTTTACAGGCTTCATTGACATTCAATATGGCAAGCTTCCTTTGAAACATATTTATAAAATAACTACAGTATAATTAAACCAACAAAGCCATCTTTTAAGTAAGCTTAATAGCTCAGTTTTTCACTCTGTAAATTTTTTATTTTAAGGAGGAAAAATAGTTATACTCAATTCTACTCTATATTTCATTTTGCATATAATATTTCCCTTCCGTTTTCAATCTGTGCATATCTAATTCTTGACAACTGTGATTATTAATAAATGTGCATGAAAAACATGCTTCAGAGATTCTTCCACAAGAATATTTTTTGTTAATGAGAACTAAAACATATCTTGACAAAGACAATATAGGTAATACATATGTGTATATATACATATTTCAATAGCTAATGGTGGTGTAGTTAATACAGAAAAATGGATTAATAGATGTGGCAGGTAATACTCGAAGTGGATGCTGTTTGATAAATGTAACTAAAAATATTTTAATTATATGAAAGCAATAGGTAAATAAAAGCAATTATATTCAATTTAGCTTTCAGCTTGTGAGCATTTTCTGTAAGCTTTAATAGAGGAGATAGCCTGTGCAGAAGGCTAATGGTATAGCCACTGCTAACATTGCTCATTACGGTTTCTAAGCAGTGCTAATTCTGAGGTATTTCTCTGGAAGACTACAGTGTTCTTCATAAGGGTACTTGGAGCCTGAAAAGTCTAATTCATAATAACATCTACCTCATTCAGAAGATTAAAGTTTACAGAGTCCTCAGCAGTCTGAAAATCTTTATACTATTTAGAACCACGATCATGTTTACTTAAGGACAAGGTAAAAAGTGATAACTCGCACTATAATAAGTAAAGTGGAACCTCGTAACAGTTTCTTAAACACTGTCCTCTACAGGCACAATAATATTGAGACCCCATTTACGGTATGATGAATAAAAACAGTTGACATCATTGTTATAACCTTTATTTAAAACTGTTACCAAGGTTACTAATTACCATCACTGTGTGCAACAGGTCCCTCTGAAGCAGTATCTTTACAGATGAACTGTAATGTGTAGGGCTATAATAAAAGGCATAAGGGATTATGCACAGGCAAAAATGCTGAAAATCGCACAAATACATCTACATTATTCGGTGCATCACTTTGCGAACCTCCGCTTTCGATGCTGAAATACACAATGCGACTTTTTGTTTAATTCGAGCATTTAGAGAGATGTTAACTGTGCCCTGAAGCGACTTCACAAATATCGGGGAGCAGAAGAGGTAGGGACTACAGTGACCAACAAAACCTGCTACTGCTGCTGCTGCTGGAAAATGTTCTCACCTCTTCTTCACTCTTCGGGGGGCACCTGGTACACGGGGAAGCCTGCCTGCGTTGTGTTGAGCAGGACTGCAGGGAGAGAACACGGAGGAGGCGGGGGCAGCCCCGGGCCCGCACCGCCTCCGGCGGGGGGAACTCGCCCGGGGTGCCGGGCTGGCTTCAGGGAAAGCGGGGCGGCAGGTGACATCCCGCTCGGCCCCCGGCCACCATCCCGCCAAGCCACACCACCCCGCCCGCAACTTAGTGACACAAATCCGGGCTCTTAAAGTCTTTGCGACTGATCGTACTCGCTCATTTATAAATAATGATCTCCATATAGATGCATAACAACAACATACCAGAAGTGTTTGGGGAGAAATCCGATTAAAGTCTATAGCTTTTTTCCCCTCTCTCCCGGAGCAAAAGTCTTGCCACAGGTCAGCTGCCGCGGCCGGCCCAAACTGCGGGGTTAAAGGGAAGAAAAGGCTCCAGGCGGGAGGGGGCTGCCCCGGCCCGGACGGAGGGAGGAGGGAAGGAGGGAAGGAGGCTCGGCCGGGCATTTTGGGGGGAGGGAGCCGCCGGCTTGGCTCGAGCGTGAACTCTGCTCCCGGGACCGATTCCCCCCGGCGCCAGCATCCCCGGGCGGGGGCGTGGGGCCGCCCCACTCCGCCCGGCCCGGCCCGGCCTGGGGTGGCGGTGACGCAGGACTGTGCTTTGCTTTCCTCTTTCGGGCGATTTAGGGGAACTAGAAAAACAAACATCGGGCCGTTTCATGAAACGGTGGAGAAAACTCCGAAGGGAATGAGAGCGGGGCACATCCTTTTAGAGGAAGGACAAGGGTTCTCTGAGGAGGGAAAACAAAAGATGACAGTGGTGGCTGTAACCCCACCATGAACCAGGGACCTTCTGGCCATGCTCGGAGAGCTAACCTCCCCGGACTTCCCATTACCTCTCCATGACACTTCACTAATGCTCACACAATGGCCAACTGAGCAGTTTAAGTAAAGATATTTTAACCTGAACTAAACATTGTCTCTAGACAATAGGATGCAAAGCAACATCTGGTACCACGCATAAACAATGCTGTGCAATAGCATATGCTCGACGTCTGGAAGTTTATGTCAACGCTAAGCAGTCGAGGCATCGCTGCTTGGCATGAAATCTTAATAAATGGCTGTTTGCTGTGCTTCCGAGATGAGCATCTAGGATCCTTCCTCTCAGGGCGTCCTCTTCAGGCGGAGATTGCCCGGCAAAGACATCTTCGGACCCCATCCGCGCCTCTTCCCTCCCGCCCTAGAAGTAGAGCAGCAGTGAGAAATGCCGCGGGGAGAGCCCGTGGATCGGCCTGGGGACAGCCCCGGGTTCGCCTTTCCCCGCTGTGGCTCCGGCTCGGCCGCCGGCGCCGGTGGAAGCGGCGGAGGCTGAATGGCCAACTTCAGGGAAGCGCTTCTTTAAAGAGGAGGCTCTAGGCTAATGAAACAACGGGAGGTGACTATTGCAAACAGCTGTTCCTCATACATATTTCATTATACAATCAGATAATGCGTCTTACCACCTTCTCAATTATTCACAGATAAACATTTTCAAGACGTTTTGACATCTGTCTTAGGGCCTGCTATTAATTTAGTAATCACTATGGTTAAAAATGCATGGGGACGGCACCTCACAATAACTCGGATTTTTCTTACGGAAAAACTATCGTAAGAGCTCGCCCTAAGCAGCTCATCGGGTCAAAGAGAGCCCCGAGATGGAGGGAGCACAAGATCTTTGCCCTGCAGCCCTGGGGGTGCCGCTCGGGGGGGCTGTGCCGTCCCCCCGCGCCGTCCCTGTATGCCCGGGCTGCGCAGCGCCGGGCCCCCCCGGCTCCCTCCGGAGCTCCCGGGAGAAGAGATGGGCGGAGGAGGCCGAGGGGGCGGAAGAGACGGCACCTTCCCTCGCCGGCGACCCACAAAACACCCAGAAAAGTCGCGTCTGCCCCTTCCGTCGGGCTGTGGGCACAAGCGCTGCCGGCTCTCCCGGCGGGCGGAGCGCGGTTCGGCTGCCCCGGGCCGGCCCGGGAGAGGACACCGAACACTGCCCCGCCGGGACAGCGCTCCGCCAGCCCTCCGGCCAGCGTGCCGGCCGGCCGGGGACAGCAAGGAGCCGTGGCAGCTCCCGTGGCTTCGTTCCCCGCGGAACAAAGCCCGCGGGTCCCCGGCCGTGCAGCGAGATGCGCTCCTCCTCGCTGAGCGTCGGTAAACTTCTGACAGCAAGTTTGTTTCACTGCTGCTGAGCTGGTTGTAAACCCGCAAGGCTCTAGGAAGACGCAGCATCTTAAAACTGTCTCTTTTTCTCTTCCTTGGCAATTATCCCTTTTCTCAAAATACACCCGCAAGGCGCAGCTGGACACGCGCAGTACCAGATGTTACACATGAGCATTAAAGGGCAAGTTAAACTAGCAAACGCGAGAATCAAATCTCGACAACTATTTCAGACATTTTATTGATTAAATTAAGCCGCTCAGCGCCTTTCCTCCCTCCCCTTCCTCAGGTTACCT
This sequence comes from Molothrus ater, assembly GCF_012460135.2. Taxonomy (NCBI): domain Eukaryota; kingdom Metazoa; phylum Chordata; class Aves; order Passeriformes; family Icteridae; genus Molothrus; species Molothrus ater. The sequence goes on from NC_050480.2 coordinate 26,255,503, forward strand.
CTTTTTAACCTCAAAATCCACACACAATCGGCGCCTTTCACGACCCTGCTCCCCCTTCCCTCCATGCCCAGGTAAGCAGATGGAAACGCTTGCGTACTTCCCTGTCCTGCTACATAAGATCTGATCACAACTAGTTTCTAGAGCTGCGGTCTCGACAGCGATAAGGGGAATCGTTTTTGCAGAAGGAGCAGGACCCACGCGTGAGCCAGCACAACGAGGGAGAAATGGTATTTTTAGCTTGGCCAGACTCCTCTCCCCGTCCCGCGGGGGCACGGCCACGGCCGCTGCCCGCCAGTTCCACCAGTTCCCAAAGTGCTGGCCGTCCCCGATCGGCCCATCCCGGCGGGCACCCGGCTGCGGGTGGGCTTGCTCTGAAGCCTCAGCCAGAGTCCCGGCCGTGAATTTCATTTTAATCGCACTGCCAAGTAAAGTGCCGGCGCCCAGGACGGACGACCTAGAAGTGTAAAGGCCTTTCTGCCTCGCAGGTGGCGAAAGGCAGAGAAGGATTTGGGAACAGCCAGAAGAGGGGATGCTCTGTGAAAAGGAAACGAGAACTCTTAGTGCTCCCTTCAAAGTATAGCCCACATTTGAAGACCTTGCCTTGTCTTGAATGCTCTGTAAGCAGCAAAAGGGTTAGTGGTGAGCTCTGAGCCTCTGGTTCAGATCCACCTGGAACCCATGATTTTAAAAGTCAGAAATAGGGGAAATCGGGCTGTGAATGTGCGGAGGTGAGACCCTTCCAGCTCAGCAACATTCATTATATTTTAATGTGAAGTGTCAAAAGCCCGCTGGAATCTTTGCCGCTCTTGAATGGGTCCTGCACTTGCTCAGAGCCGGTCTGCGCCGACCTGGCTCCTGACTTCAGCTCTCTAAGTCCTCGTAGAGTTTCAACACTATACTTGCAACTTTGCCCCCGCAGAGCCGTCCTGCTCCCCGTCCCTAGCCCAGCCTCAAGACGTCCTTTGCCCTATTGATGTGTGCTACAGCCAAACAGGGCAAAAAGACGAGAATTGTATTCGACAGATGCTGCTCACTCGTGAATAACAGGTTCAGCGCATACGGTATCTCTCGCCATTATCTTGTAAGTTAATATCGAGTAGCAATAGCTGTCTAAATATCAAAATCTATTTATAGGGGATGCAGAGCTATGACTTCTCCATCTGACCTTCAGGAACCGCAGGCTGGAAAACGGGGCAAATGAAGAAAGGGAGGGGGGAAAGGATAAGCCCAGGATTACAATGGAGATTCGTGCGTGGCGGAGCTGGGCTGGGCCGCCTTTGTTCCGAAATCCTGAGAGGACTTGAATCCTTAGGACGGCACCGGCCCTGCGGCCCAGGGGAGGAGCGGCTCTGTCCGGCTTCTCTGTGTCCCTGCCGCGATCGCGGTGTTGCTTCCTCCACTTCTGCACAGCTACAGAAGTTGTTGTTGTCGGGCTTTGGGTGGGGTTGGTTAGTTTTTTTCACAATAAGAAGAAAAAAAAAGCAGGCGGAAAGACAAAAAAGAGCGCCTTGACTAAGGAGCAGGTCTCTGTGAGAAGTGAGGGAGCAGAGAGCTCAGCAAAGTGCAGACCCACAGCTTAGGAAAACATTTTCCATGGGGGTAAGAGGTGTTGGGAGTGTTTTCTGATTTTGAGCCTCATAGTCTTCCCAGCGCAAACAGGGAGCGAGGCTTCGGGAGTTTTCCCAGTCCCTCCCCGGCTAGCAGCAGGATGGGGGAAGCTGGGCGCTCTCGGGCGCTGCCCGGGGCTGCCTGGGGCCCCCGGCAAGGCGAGTGTCAGGGCCTTGGACAGGGCCTCCGTGACATCCCGTGCTCTCGGGGATCACCCCCTTTCCAGCGGGCGAGAGGGGGAGGATGCTCCGTAGGGTCCCAGAGCAGGCATCAGTGTTACAAAGCGCATCCCCTCGAGGGGAGTTGGAAAAGGGAGGAAAAGGACGATAGGGAGGATAGCGGGGGGGGCGGGGGAGGGGGGGGGCTAAGAAGAAAAGAATAATCCCAAAGTACTTTTTTTTTTCCCTTCTTTTTATGGAGCCATCGAGTGCTCGTCCAGTCTGAATTAACAACTGCGTAAAACTAGACTAACCGCGCACCCGCCCTCCCCCCGCCCCAGCCCCGGCTCCCGGCGGTAATATGGCGCCTGCGAGAGAGAGAAGCACTTTTCTCGGTGTTTAGCAGTGGAAATGTGCTCCCTGAAGGTCACACCAGGCGACGCGCCCGTTGGCTGCCGCGCAGGGCCGGGGCGAGGGCTGGGCCGGGCCGGCGGCAGCGCCCGACCGCCATCCTGCCGGGGACAACAGAGCGGCTCGGGCAGGTCCCCGCAGCCAAATATGCCCCGGCTAGGCTTTCTCTTCCCCTTTATGCTTCTGTGTCTACAAGGGAACCGTACCCCATCTTCCCTCTCTCTCTTATTAGGAAATAAAAAAAAAAATCAAAAACTCTGACCAAAACACCCAGCAATAGACCACCTAAACCAGCCCGGCGCTCCCAGGGAGCTATTCCTTGTGTCTGAAAATTAAAAGGCTCAAATCTCCTACGTGACCATGTTGAGACGCGGGAGCACTGTTCGCAGCTACTTCAAAGCGCCAGTCCCAGTTGGTTTGGAGGTCGGAGCTACTGTTCTTCAGTAAGAGAAGTGTAGTTCAGGAGGCAAACTCTGTCCCCGGGGGGTGTGCAGGCTCTCTTGCCGCCGTCTAAGTGCACCTACCAAGGGAAAAGAGAGGCAGGGCTGCTCACCGAGCTGCTTAAATGTTCCCTTCTTTCTGCTGCCGGGGGCTAAGCAAGGAGCAAGCTTCTCTAGCTTTCCGAATAAAATTAGAAAGATGATTTTAAAAATCGCTATTCTTGGCATTTGCGTCCCACTTGAGAAAAGTGTCTGGGGGGAAACAAAAAAAAGGATCTCCCAAACTCTTCCCAACACACTTGGTAATAATCTCCTTTTAAATCTTGGGACTTGCTACCACATTATTCTCCGTGATATTGCATTCCAAAGAAAATAGACTGGGTATTAGAAGAGGAATCCCCTTTTCCTAATGAATATTTACCCTGAGGTCATTACATCCGTAATGGTCCTTGCTAACTTACCTTGTTCCCCTCTTTCTCTGCTAGAGACTGGGATTTCAATCACAATGCCCTCGATTTTAAAGTGTCGTGTACCATTTAATGGCGGGGTGCAGGAGAGGTTAGAATATTATTGACTTCATGCAATATATAAGATGGATGCATTTAAGACTTTTAACTTTTTGTTGCAATGACATGCTGTATTTTTATGAGATACCTATTATGCAGACAGAACCATTGTGCTGTAGCTGCCTCACAGTTGCTGGATCGTTTCTATCAGATGAAAGATTTTGAATAGTTTTCTTTCAACAATGCATCCTTTTGGTCTTGATACAAAGAACGTAGGCATGGTATACACTTAAACAGCTCTGTCACAGAGCAAGATTAAATAGAGTATATATCGAACCCTGTCTGCACTATAATACGTACAGGGAACAGAATGGAGCTCCCTCCTCCGCTGAAGGAGCACATTAAGGTCTGATGTCCTGGGAGCATCTTCCAGGTTTCCCTTATCTCTGATATTTCGTTAAGCTGTTAAAAATCTTTACAGACGGGCTTTAAAATCGGCTGTTTCTCGCAGAAAGACCGAATTTGATGACAGAGTCTTTTAACAAAACCCACTGCTGGCGCTCCAGGAAAGGGACAAGTTGCGCTCTATCCAGTCCCCCATCTCGGCCCCCGCGCCTGTCCCGGGCAGGCGGCTTTTCCCTGCCCTGCCGCGGAGGCGAAAGAGGGGCACGGGTTCAGCGCAGCAGCCCCTGGCGTGCGTGTGCCCACGCCGGTGCCCACCCGCGGCGGCAGCCCCGGGCCGGGGTGCGGGAGGGCGGTGCCCGCGGCCGCCGGTGCCGGGCGCGGGGGGCCGGGGGTGCAGCCCGGGGGGCTCCGCGCCCGCGGCCACCCCCCTCCGGTGCTCACTCGAGCGACTTGACCAAAGTGCACGTGCTGAGCCCAACTTCCCTCTGCCCAGCTTTGTGCTCGCCGCTGATTGAGTCCCCATATTAAGCTCGAGATCCTTTCTAAGCAACTGCTAAGAAGTCAAGAGCATCCTTGCTTGCTTTCTCTCCGTGGCCTTTCATGCCCTCAATTTGTTATTCTACTGACACTTTTCTTAAAGTTAGCGCCTAGCATTGAAACATTAGCAACAAAAGCCCTGGAAAATCTCTCCCTCCTCACTACTAAATCCTCTAATGGCTCTGTGCGTCTCGAATTTTTATTTGATTTCCAATAATCTCTAGCGCTTCAATATTAAACCTACCTCAGCCCAGTACCTCACCTATGGGATATTTTTCAGTGCTGCTTTGGAAAGTAGAGACGCTCAGATTTCCTTCCACGTGCACCCACTAATTTATAAATAAGTGTATACAGCTGTCTTCGTGTATATCTGTGTCTCTGTATCTGCAGTAACGCTTTCATTTTGTGTCAAAATAACACATCCTGTCACTCCACACCAAAAGTATATTTATCGAATGAAATAGCACCGCAAGCTGCATTTTCTTTATCAAACCTTCATTTCTGTTTTACCCAATTGTAAAATATCTTTTCATTTCTTTTCCTATTTTAAAATATGTATTACAGTAATTGTTACTTGGAGGTCTTTTGTGTATCTATAGCTCCTTTGATTCATATCTTTTCCTTTCTTTTAATCTTGTTACGCAAAATTATATACACATTTCTCAGGAAATCCAAGGAGCATAACTTGATTAAATAAAAACCCCCTAATCCTCGAGGTTTGTGGCAAATACCAATTTTTAAAGTACACGTTCCTAACCTATGGGTTTTTTGAATGAAGATCCCTAAGTCCTCTTCACTTTATTACACGGATTTGGTGAAATGATTCTTCAGGCTCTCTAATTTAAATAAGTTTTAGTGTGAACTAAGAATGAACATTATCCTCTAACCTGAGGTCAAGTGAAGGGTGATTTACATGACAAAGAATAATTCCCATTTTGTCCAATATGAAACAACTTCACCTTCGGCATCATTAAGAAGAGTTTAGCACTTTCAGGGCTTTGGGGGTTGGGTTTTTTGGTAAATAGTTGGCTATGTATAGCGCAATTTCCCTTTTATAAATCACAATACAAAGGCTGACTTCTTGTGCTCTTGAATTTCGGCATTATTTTTATAGCCTTAAGTAGAGTGAATTTGCACCTGCTGATATTTAAACTTTAACATATTAGCTGGGGAGGACTTATCAACCCAGAGCACTGCCTCGAAGCAAATTAACAATCTTCATTAAAGTAAAGGGGGGGGCGGTGAGGGGGAGAGGAGATGTGACCATTTAAGACGCTGTCCCGGATCTCTCCGATCTATACAGGTTCCAAGTGGATTATTTGGGGTCTTTACAGCAGCAGAATAACCGCTTTACTCCCCCTCCCCCCAACACATATTCGCTTCCAAATTTCTACTTCTCTCCCGGCACTTTAACCCTCTCGATACCTTCTTGCCCTCCGCCTGGAGCGATGCCCCTCAGAGGAAGGTTGCGAAGAGACAGGGGCAGCTCGACTGCGCTCCCCGTCTCAGCCTCGGCGGCCTCCTGCTCCCAGCCCACCTCCCTTTAAGAGCACTTCCCCCCCAAAAAATCAAGTCGTGCTCTTGGTGGTTTCTTCTCTCTCATTTATGGTCACTTGGAGCTGAACTTGCTCCCTCTCCTCCTCTTCCTCGCATTCACATACTCGCACGCACACCACAGGAGCCCGTGAGGAGGTGATCTTAATCTAAATATCAAACTTACCGTCCGGAGCATCCTGCCTTGGGAAAGTTCTGCTCTGTTGGGTCTCAAAGTTAAGGAAACCACGGCCATCCCTCATTAAGAGCTCAGGTCTCGGGGAGAGGGGCTGCTGGCGGAGGGCCACGGGCGGGGAGCTGAGCTCCCCAGCTCTGCCCGCCCGGCGATGCCGGCTCCGCGCCCCGCGGGGACCCAGACCCCCCTGCCCGCATGCGGCCCCGGCGCCCTCGGGACGGGGCGCCCCGGGATTTCTCCCGTGGGCACGGGCGTGCGCGCCTGGCCGTGGCTCCGAGGGGGACCCGCACGCTCCCCGCGGCGGGAGGGGGCCCCGGGGCAGCGCACCGGCTCTGCCCGGCTTCTTTGCGGGGGTGGAGGGGTGGTAGTGTGCTTGTTCGCAGCTACACCGGGAAAGTGGGAGCATTTCGTGTTTACAACCGGCTCCGGCTTGTATTGGTGAGATGTAGTTCAAGCAGCGCTCCTGTGTGTCGCGGGCTCTTAACTGGAGCTTTGCTCAGTCATTGAGAGCAATAGAAAGTATATGGAAATCAATATATAGACAGTGTGGAGGGCAGATAATGGATTCGAGTCAGTGAGTGTTATAATCTGCATTATGGGCTTCCTATTGTTTAGACTGAGCACAAATTTCCAAAGGGTGAAGTGTTGGGTTTTGGGTCCCCCCCCCCCCCCCCCCCCCACTTCTTCTTCTTTTTGGAGGGCTTTGTGTGTATAGGGGGAGGGGGAGTGTTAAATCCTCCAGCCACAATTATCAGAGTACACCCACTCCCCCCTTCCCGCCCGCCCCATCTGATTTTAAAGGTAGTGCTTTCACGGCGAAGCTAATGACTTTCATTTAATTGAACATGCCCTGATGTAGCGGATTGTTCTCGCAGCCCTATGCCTTTGTTGCTTTTGGGGGGAAATAAAGCTAATCAAACCTTTTGTCACGGCCAAATTCTCCCTCAGGGTCTCCCAAACATTTGTTTGAATAATTCACCTCAAGAATTGAAAATACTAATTGATTTTAAAATGCCAGCCCGGAGGGACGGGGAGGTGGGGGGTTGGGGTGGGGGGGAGCCTGGAAATTAGAGGCGAAGAGCGAACGTCTACCTGCCAGCAGCGAAGCCTCCGCAGCCGCTGCCCCCGCCGCAGCCGCTGCCGGGCTGAGCCCCCCCGCAGGCTGCGGTGCCCCCGCCGCCGCCGGCCGCGCTCTCCGCTCCGTGCCCTCCCTCGGCCTCTTGTCCCCCTCCCCACCGCCAAACTGCGCCTGGTCACCTCGGTCCCGGGTTCTCCGCTAAAGTGCCGGCGGTGGCAGGGGTGGGCTCGGCCGGGCGGGGAGGGGATCCCGGTCCGGGCGCCTCGGCCCCATTCAGGGAAGAATTTTGATGCGATTCATTAGAAGTAACGAGTTGACATAAGGTAAATCTACATCGAGGGGGCCTTTCTTTGAGTGCATGGGGAAGCTTCATTAACCATCGCTAACAAGGCGTGCAAATGCTCTGATTGGGCAGCTTTCTTGTAACGCCAAGGCCTTAGCAGGATGCCCACCTAATGAGGGTCACTACAAGAGACTGATAAAATATTCAAATTTTCCGTCGCACCAGGAACTTTGTACTAAAGGAGAAAGTTGAGACAACTGTGTGCTTGTTTACCTTGGGAAGGCACACTCGGGGGAGAAGGCATCTGGCTCTGACATCTCCATCTCCCAGAGAAGCCCCGAGCTGGATGGTCGCTCTTTTACGGACGTTTATTTGCTAAATTCGTCAACAGATTTTCTCCCGCCTTCTCTCCTTCTCCCCCATTGTAATTGTGTTTCTCTCGGATTTAATGCGCTGATTAATAAATAACCTGTCTGGGAGGTTCCATATTTTTCTTCGCTTTTCTTTCCTTTTTTTTTCCTTGAAGATTTATTAAAATCAGCCTGATGGCTTTAATGACACGTCAATCATTTCAAAGTTGCTGCTTGTTGCTAATATGTCAGACTCTGTACACATCACCGCTACTTTCCTCTTCGTAGCGTTTAAAGCCTGTCCCCTCCTCCCCCCGCAATTTGTTTCTTCAAGTTTTCATCGCTAGGTTACGATTTCTAATTAGAGCTAAGTATTTCACTTAATATTTAATTTAGACGCCAAGCACATATATCATACCTAGATCAGTCAATCAAGTGTCCCTTGTTGATAATGCTACATCATTAAGAGTTGTGTTTAATTCAGGAGCAAGCGACTGTACGGCTGCTTCTGCTGCAGAGCAGGTAACTTTCGACTGGCGGGAGCTGCCAGCAGATCCAGAGGGATGAGGGAAAGCAGCCCAGCCCAGACGGGAGGCGGCTGCGGCTTCCTCACCTCCTCGGGAAAGTTTTCTGCTTCCCAAGCCGTCACCTCACCGCGGAGGCGAGCTGCATTCCTTTTCTCACTTCTTTTTTTTTTTTTTTAAGTAATTTAAAAATTGTTGGTGTTTCACGTTTCCCTCATCCAGCCTCGGTGTTTATGCAAATAAAGCGTGAGAGGGGTCCCCGGAAGTTTAACTTGGAAGCTGAAGCAGTATTTTGGACCACTAATTAAATACCCCCTCGACCTCTTAAGACAATCCAAGCAACTAAAAAAAACACCACTTGCCACTTGTTTGTTATCACCACCGGTACAGCACACACCGCATCCACAGAGCTCTGTTACGCCAGCCGGATGGGCCACATCTTACACACCCATCAAATGCACATTCATTTATCCCGGGAAATCGTGACTAAAGAAAGAGAGGAAGAAAGAAAGCGGAAAGGAAGGAAGGAGGAAGATAGATGTGTTTTTAAAGATAGCATCCGTGCAAATTTGTCAGCGCTTGCCCTTGAAGACTGACAAAAATCCAATTAAATCGTTGTATTAATAACATAAAAAGCCTAACAAGACCAACGCGATGGGTTCTTCTTTACCTGCCCCTGGCTCTCCCTTTCTCCCCCCCCTTGGCTTCCCCCTCGCCGCGGCCGCAGTGCTGCATTTTCCTCTCGCCGGTACCTCGACCGCTACGCCCCAGCCCCGTCTGAACCACTGCCTCCCCCGATAAAAAAAAAATAATCAGAGCTCGCAAGCGTCGACTGAGTCACTCCCGAGTCAGGATTAAGGGGCACTAACTAGGCAGCAGAAAATCGCAGCCTCCTGGGAGCGACCATCAAAACAAGCAGTGAAATAAAAGAGCTTCTCTCTCTGCTTCCCTTCCTCTCCCCAGAAAAGTCCTTCAGGTTGGCAGCCCGACACACACACACGCACACAACTTCGTAGGGCTCCCTCCAGGACAGCGCACCGGCTCGCCCGGGTTTGTTTAGGGGGAGGTTTTTGGGGAGAAGGGGGGTGGGGGGTGGTTGCTCCCCTGCCCTGCAGAGCCACATGTCATTCTAGCAGCTGAAACAATAAATCATGCGGGACCAAGTAAGATTGACTGGAAACGGACGGCAGGTTCCCCGGCCTGGAGAAGACGGCCATCGTCAGAGCAGAGGGACCCCGCCTTGCGCGGCCGCGGACCCCGGGCCCCAGCGCGGGGGTGGGGAAGGGCCGGGGGGGAGGAGGGGGAGGCCGCGCACCCCCTGGGCGCTCCCCCGCGGGACCTCCGCCTGCCCGTAACAAACTTACAGGATCCGGAAAGGATTTCCCCGGCCGAGAGGGCAGCCTCTGCCCAGCCCCGTCCGCCGCCGCCGCCGCCTCCGCCGCGCTCCCGCCGCCGCCGCCGACCGCGCCCGGCTCCGCGCCCGCCGGGGCGCCCCGCTGCGCCGCCGCTCCTCCGCTCCGCTCCGCTCCGCGCCGCTCCTCCGCTCCGCGCCCGCGCCCGCCCGGCGGCGGCGGCTGCGGCTGGGCACCCGGCGCGTCCGGGCTCGGTATTAGCCGATCCCATTGACAGTTTGCAGCCAGCAGCTGCAGTCATTAAAAGCCATTTACACCCTGGCCTCCTCACACAAAGCTGGAGCGCCAACAATTATCTGCTTGCACATTTCAGGACATGAGAGTGTGTCCCTAACAGGCTTAGGGGAGCGCTGAATCCCCGGCCGCGCTGGGCAAGCGCAGGATCTGCTCCCCGAGGTCTGGCTAGCGACCACCGAGCCTCGGTGAGCCGCGTCTCCAGCCGCGGGAGCCGGCGGGAACGGCTGAGGATGCCGGCTCCGTCCTCGTAAGAGCCTCTGGCCAGCAGAGCTCCCGTGCTGGACCGTGCGGCACAGAGAGGAGACTGGGCTTCAGCAGACCTTGGTGCTAGCTGATAGGCAGGGTTGTGGGTTTGTTTGGTTGTAAACACACACACACACACACGCACAGAATACATGCATTAAAATACCCCAAGGAAGGATATTGTGGAAGAAAGATTTTCGCCAGAAATGCAGTTGTTACATGTTTCGTATGTCTGGAGGGGAGAAAGGTAAAAAAAAGGGGGGGGGGGAGCTGAAGGAAAAGAGAGAGAGAGAAAGAAAGAATATATGTAGAAGCTTTCAGAGATTCATCAGGAATACTAATAAAGAGGTTGCAACCTGAAGCTGAACGACCAGTGTATGATAGTCCTTGGGATTAAAAAAAAAAAAAAAAAAAAAACAAAAAAAAAACCAAACCAACCCAAAACAACAGAGACGGTTTGGGTGTTATTCTGGAAATACATTTTAAGGCAGTTTAATTTGCAGCTCGAAGAAAAATGGAATCAAATATTAAGAAACTCCCGCAGGAATTCCCCCCACTCTCCCCTCTATAATCCTTTACATAAAAGGAAAGGATTACAAAGAAAAAGATTTTGTGTGTGTGTGTGTGTATTAAAATCTTTGGCTAAACATATTGTTGTCCAATTAATACCTCCAAGTCGATTTGTAGAGGGGCTGAGAAGTCTCTTTCCCTCCTTAGCTGTACGACTGGAAATATGAGCCAGGGAAGGTGGGAGGGTAAAAAGAAGTTTTTCCCAAGTCTGTTAACAGAAGTGCTTAAGCAGATCACTAAAAATTAAGAGGCCGAATTATTTCCATTAGGACTGTGAAGCCATGTAGCACACCGATGACAGTTTAGTGGAAATCAGATGAATGTGTCATACAGCGAGCTTCTTCCAGTCCAGCAGCTCTTCCAACTGGACCTATTCATCTGCCACTTAGAATTATTTCACGAGGAGTGCGCTATGAAAGGATCACAACCAGTTTGGAGCGCAGCTAAAGAACTTCTACCACCCATAGCAGTATTATTATTATCCTTCGGATAGGGCAAGTCACGCTATGTTTTCACATTTTAATTGTAATATCTCACTTCCCCCCCTCCTTCCCTCCATTGATGTCTGAAAGTAGTTTGGGCTCCAAGCCTCACCCCTCGATCTCCATCGGAATGCAGAAAAGATCTTTAAAAAAGTTTTGAATTCCTGAATGATTTTTCTTCTAGAAAGGCGGCTTAGGATAATTATTTCAGCTTTATTGAGGGCAGATTAGTTGAAGTCTGGATGCTGCGTTTCAATACTCGTTGTACATGCCTTTACAATGTCGGTATTGTTTGCTACTGTGTGTGAACCTATTCAAAATATACACTTTTTAACACCAAGCAAAGTCCTGTCTAAATATACACAGTAAGTCTGGAAAGATGTCCATGACCCGTACAAATCTCTGTAAATCACACTTCCATAGCTACAGAAACCAAACAAAAGAGTTACCAGCTCAAGATGCTGATTAAATCTTCTTAAAAGCAACATACCTAATAATAAATATAGTTGCATGGTAGCAAGGTCTGACGACCCAGCTGTGTTTTACTCAGGGATGAACTCAAACCACCACTACGGATATTTTCCCTGCTCTCAATTTCATAATAAAAAAATAAATAAATGAATAATTTTTTTTTTTTTTTTAAAGCTCAAAACCACTTTGGTTCGCATCCCTTTCCTCTTCCCCGCACAAGAGCCTTGCGAGTCGGGGGGCAGAGTTAGCGGGGAAAAGGAGAGGTAAGGTGTAAAGCCCCGGCGGATTTCGGGGTGAGGAACAACCTCGCAAGGTCGCTGGGCTCCGGAGAAAGGAAGGGGCGAGGGGAGGTGAGGCGAGTGGGAGGAGGAAAGGCAGAATACAAGAAAAACAAAGTGGGGAGAAGGAAGAGAAAGGAGAGGGAAAGGGAAGACGAGAAGGAGCAGGAGGGCGGGGAAGCGAGGAGTGGGACGGGGGAGGCAGCGAGCTGGGGTCGGTGGCGGAGCCGGGCGACCGGAGCGGATCCGGGCTGGGCGCCCTGGGCGGCTCCCGGCGGAGCGGCCGCGGAACTCCGCGCACAGCGGATCCCTTCTTCTGCGGAGAGGGGCAGGGAGCGGGAGAGGGGAGGAGAGACTCTTGGGTGAACCAGGGCTAAACCCAGCCTGTACTGTATGTGCCTGCTTCTGGGAGGGTCACCGGCGCGAGGATGGGTCTAATGATCTCATCTTTCTTTTCTTCCCCGGCACTATTAGTGCTCAGATAGGCAGAATGAAGTGAAACTACGTGCAAATCATGTGTAAATTGTCTCAGTTAGGAGCCCTTTATCCGAACGCGTATCCCAGCCTGGCCCATTTACTTTTCCCCCATATCTCCTTTAGCTTTAACGAGGCTCGTTAAGATCACAATAATATTCCACCCTCTAATTGCTCATCCCATTCAACAAATATGTGCACACTGCTTTTCGCATTATTTGATCCCTTATTTAGGAGGGGTGTGGAGAAGGAGGGGGGAGAGACAGAGAGAAGGGGAAGTGCTGAGATTAGGAGTTGCAAAGATTAAGGAGGAAAAAAAAAAATCCAAACAACAAACCAGGCTTTTCCACCAACCGCCCGGCTTCCCTCCCCCCCGTGCATTTGGGCGAAGTGGTAAAAACCTCCCTTACGTACTCCGTAATGATTGGCAGGGCTGACAGTGATTGGCAGCGGCTGCCATGGCAACGCCACAACGACACTCAGAAGACCAATAGAAAAGCGAAACAAAATGTTTCAGCGCTGCACTCACTGTGGATTTAGGGGAGATATTATGAGGCTGTTGTCATTAGGGCGATCGCTGTTGAATCACTGAATCCTGACTCGGCGGCGGCGCGGGGCCGGGTGTGTGTGAGTGCGTGTGCGTGTGGGGTGCGTGTGAGCGCGCGTGTGCGTGTGCCCGCGTGTGCGTGTGAGTGTGTGTGCCCCCGTGCCTCTATGTGGCTGTGTGTGCGTGTGCGGGTGTGGATGCGTGCGCGGTGCGTGTGCCCTTTCCTCCCTTCTTCCTCCCTTTCTTTCTTTTCTCCTTGATTTATCTCCCCCTCTCCCCGGTCATCCCATGGTGTTCAGGTCCCCGCTAGAGCTTTATCCCACCCATTTCTTCTTGCCAAACTTCGCCGCCGATCCGCACCACCGCTCCCTCCTTCTCGCCAGCGGCGGCGGCGGCGGCGGCAGCGGCAGCGGCTCGGGCTGCAGCCCCGGTGCCGGCGGCGGTGGAGGCGGCAGCTCCCGGGCACCCCACGAAGAGTTGTCAATGTTTCAGCTGCCCACACTCAACTTCTCCCCGGAGCAAGTGGCCAGCGTCTGCGAGACGCTGGAGGAGACTGGAGACATAGAAAGGCTGGGGAGGTTCCTCTGGTCGCTGCCGGTGGCGCCGGGGGCATGCGAGGCCATCAACAAGCACGAGTCCATCCTCCGCGCCCGGGCGGTGGTGGCCTTCCACACGGGCAACTTCCGAGACCTCTACCACATCCTGGAGAACCACAAATTCACCAAGGAGTCCCACGGCAAGTTGCAGGCCATGTGGCTCGAAGCGCACTACCAGGAGGCCGAGAAGCTAAGGGGTCGCCCGCTGGGGCCGGTTGATAAATACAGGGTGAGGAAGAAGTTTCCGCTGCCCAGGACCATTTGGGATGGCGAGCAGAAGACGCACTGCTTCAAGGAGAGGACTCGCAGCCTCCTGAGGGAGTGGTACCTGCAGGACCCTTACCCCAACCCCAGCAAGAAAAGGGAACTGGCTCAGGCCACGGGGCTCACCCCCACGCAAGTAGGCAACTGGTTCAAAAACCGAAGGCAAAGAGACAGAGCGGCGGCGGCTAAAAACAGGTCAGTGGGGCTGCCGTGCCACTTTCCGGGCCGGGGGGCGAGGTGGGCGGCGGGACCGTGCGGGCGGGCGGCCGCGCTCCGCTGCTCGGCAGCCGCCTGGCCGACAGCGCGCCTCCGCCTCTCCTTTCCTCCTCCTCCTCCTCTCCACCGGGGAGAAATCGGTCCCCCCGCCGGGCGGGTAGGTCTTCTCCCGGCAGCCGCGGGGATGCGACGGGGATAGGCACGGCTCAAAGTTGCCTGATGTGCCTCCAGCCCTGCCCCGGCTCCCTGCGAGCTCTCGGGGTGCGGGCAGGGCTGGGGCTCCCGGCGGGCGTGGGCAGCTCCGCGGGCGCGCCTGTGTGCAGATACGCGCGGAGCACCTCGGCTGCCGCGGGGGCAGCGCCCGGCTCTCCCGGCCTCCCTCCCTCCCTGCTCCGGCGGCTGGCGCGGGGGACGGGAAACCCCACGGCTCCGGGTCGATGGGCTTCGGTTCGGCTTTGGGCTGGCCGGGATTCGTGCCTGGCCGCTCTCAGGCGCGGTTCCCCGGCCGAAGGGCCGAGACAAGCTGTGCGGTTCAGAGCGGGTTTCGGCGGAGCCGGCGGCACCGCTCCAATTGTTCGTACTGCTCTGCGTGCGCAGCGGGACCAGCACTGGCATACCCCAGAGCTCTTTAGTTCATGGAGGAAAAAAAAAACCAAAAAAACAACCCACACCTAAACCAAAAAGAAAACAACATTTAAGAGACCGGGAATCTTTTTTCCCCCTGCATCTCCATTTCTGTGTTTACACCACATGGCGACCTGGCCTCCTGGTCGTGTGTTTCCTGTGCATTTACACTTGCATTTATTTGCTTGTCTCTCCGTGTCTTTTTTCTTTTTTTTTTTCTTTTCCGCTTTGCCATGATAAAAGCGAGGCACCCTTCTTCCTTTCTTTTGCTTTTTTTCTTTCTTTCTCATTACTGTCGTAAAAGTTATTTTGCAAATGAAAATGGACCCTTAATTTAGTTTGACACATTGGTTTTATTTTAATTTAAGTTTTGCTACCGCTGTAAGCGTGTAAACAAAAACTTCTTCTTATAAATGCTGTCTCTTAAATTCCTGCTAAGTACAGCAGTGGTGCTACTGATTAAAGATTCTGTAGGAGAAAAGCAACCTAAAAGTGCCTCGCTATTTAATTTCCATTAAATGGAAAACAGATCAGCTTAGGACTGTAAATAAACAGAAGTTGCCTACGGATGCTTTTGTTGACTCAATGCTGTTGACAGCAGATGAATGCACCAGGATTTGTAAATGGGAGAAAAATCAAAGACCCTGAAATTAGACAGCTTAAAATAATGAGAAATGTAGAATAAACTGGCTACATTTTTTCTGTTCTTTGCAGGAAGTTAAATAAAAAAAATACCCCGGTGAGAAACATTTGAGCGAAGAGTGTGTTTTGATTCACACAGGCAATCCTGGGCGCTAGAGGTTGAGTCTGGTTACTCAGTCCAGGACTTTTAGCTCTTATCCCTGAATTCGGCTTTCTTTGGGTTTCGAGTGGTATAAACGGGGCCAGAGGAATATTTGCAATATGCTAGGGTACCTAAAAATATTTATTGTCTCTTAAAAAAAAAATCAAAGGTAATATTCCCTTAAGCGTTAACAATGAAAGAAATTAAAGAAAAAGCACTTAAAAGCTGATTATGGCTTTCAGATGAAAAAAGGACTTAAATTTCGAGGGAGAGTAGCTCTGCGTTCCACATTCTCCTTCCTTTATTTTATTCATTGCGCTGCGCCCCTGGGACAGGACCTCCCTCCTTCCCTACCGCAGACTCACAGTGTCTGTGCACTGGGAAATATTTAGGCAGGTGTTGGCTAGAGCACAAAACGGGGTTCCAGTACGATTCTTGCCCGCTACGGACCGCTCCTCGAAGCTTTTAGCGGTGTCCGAGTGCTGCAGGGGCTCAGCCCCGCACGCTTTCTCCTAGGCCCGCCGCGCTGCGGGCACGAATGAATGGCACTTTATCCGGGAAGGAGAAGGCGCTGCTCGTGTTTTCCAAACGCGGGCACGGGGAAGCGATGTCCCCGCGCTCCCCGTCCCGTGTCAGACCGCGGCCCCCGTGGCCGTGTGCGCTCCGGGCGCGTCCCCCTGCGGCGGCCTGGCCTGCCCGGCAGCGGGGGCAGCGCGGCCCGGCCCGGCCCTGCCCTGCCGGCCCTGCCGCCGCTCGGAGCTGCGCGGGGCGCTGCGGGAGAGCGGCCGGCCCGGGGCCGCGCCCCACGGCCCAGGGCCGCTCCCGCTCCGGGCCGGCCCCGGGAGGGCGCAGGGCCGGGCGGGCGCCGTGCCCTCGGCCGCGCCCGGTGTCTGAGCGGGGCTGTGCTGTTGTTTTGTCTCCCGGCGCGATGCAGGCTCCAGCACCAGGCGATAGGACAGAGCGGCATGCGGTCGCTGGCAGAGCCCGGCTGCCCGACACACAGCTCGGCCGAGTCTCCGTCCACGGCGGCCAGCCCGACCACCAGCGTCTCCAGTTTGACAGAAAGAGCCGAGACGGGCACCTCCATCCTCTCGGTAACCTCCAGCGACTCGGAATGTGATGTATGATATCGGAAAACAAACAAACAAACAAACAAAAAATCCAAATCCAAACAGCCAAGCACCCTCTCCCCGTCCCGAGCAAAACAAACCGAGGCAACCTAGAATCAGGACACACACACGCATGCACGCACACACACAGCCAGGAGGAAAGAAAAGGCCAAACCCGACCCAAACATAATAGCAAACAAACAGACAGGGATCAGAGAATCCACCACCACCACCACCACCGTCAGCCAACACCACCACCAAGAGATGGAGCTAAAACTTCAACAGTCACAAACGCTGGTGCTGCAGCGGGAAGGGTGGGGGGGAGGGCGGGAAATAATAATTATTATATATATAAAAAGAAAGGAAAAAAAAAAACAAAAACAAAGCAAAAGTGACAATTGTATTCTTTTTAGGACAAGCACGATTTCTCCTTTGCGCTTTTCCATGGACGCATTTCACCCACTTGCATGATGATGATGATTAAATTTGTATCTGGGAAAAAATATTCTCTATAGTAAAGGAAAACAAACAGAAACCAGACAAACAAATGCAAACTCCGATCGAATTTGTACAAAAATCAAAAATAAAAAAAAATTTAAAAGGAACTCCTTGAAGAGGGAAATAACAAATGTTTATCGCCTTTTTGTTGGTCCTATTTCTCTTTCTCTCTTCCTCTCTCTTTCTCTCTTTTTTGTTTTTTGTTTTGTTTTTTTTTAGTCCGAGTGATGGTCCAGCCAAGATGCAATTTTCTGTTTTTTTGTTCCGCAGACAATCATTTTATTCGTAAGCACCTTTTTTTCTACACTTCTGTCACTGCCTGTGTGGGTACTGGTTATAAATGTGGAAAAAGAATAGTTATGACTGTAACAGATTTTTATTTTTATTTCAAAATTTTATATGAATTATGTATATCTTAATGATGCGGTCATTTTCCCAGTTTGTAATATATGTGTAGAAATGCTTGTATATGATATTTGCTCTCCTCTTTCTTCCTCCCCTCTCTCTATCTCCCTCCAACCCTTTCTCTCTCTCTCCTTTTTATTTTCCTTGACTCGGTGTTCCTTGCACAAACTTAGCCGTCAAAATCTGACGTGCTTGGTTTCCAAAAGGGACCTCAGCGATAGAAAAAAAAAAGAAAAAGAAAAAAAAAAAGCTTAGGGTGCAACTGTAGTTATCTTATGCAAAAGCTATTTTGAGTATTTCATAGCAGCTTTGGGGGGTCTCTTCTTAAACTCCACGTAGGACGCTTAAACTATTGTTTCCTTAACTGCGTGTTTATCTATATGTACAAACTTTCTAAATCAAATACAGTATTCCATTTTCTTATCTACCCAGCGATGTCGGTGTTTCTGTCCGCCACGGAAAATCACTCCTTCCCCGTGGGCTCCTGGCCCCGCTCTCTGTCCCGCGGCGGGGCGCGCAGCGCTGCGCGGCCCCTGCGCCCCTCCGGGCCCTGCCTTCCCCGGCTCGGCGGGACAGCCCGGAGGGATTGTACAGGGACGGAGCGACCCTGCGAGGAGGCTGCGGGCGGCAACGGGGACACAGTGCTGCGATAGCGGCGGCGGCGCCAGGCACGGCCGTGTCCCTTCGTGTCCCCTCCGCCACGGCGGGCTCCATCGTTTCCCCTCACCCCGGTCATTTTTTTTGGGCACTGCGAGCTAAAAAGCTTTCCCCGACCGCCTGCCTGCAAGGATGGGTGTCTCCAGAGAGCGGTTAAGACATTTCGGGATTTGTTTTGTAGCTTTAAATGAAAACAAAAACAAAAACTCCTCGCCCTTAACGGGTTGCAGCTCCTCCCCTCGAATCCGGAGTATATTGTAATGTGCTGAAAGAAGCCTTTATTTGCATGACTAACAGTATTTCAGCATCTTTCTTTCTTTCCTTTCCCCTTTTTCTTTTTTTCCTTTTCCTTAAAGTTTTGCTTTGCCCTGGGCAGATTTTTCAGCCGTGAATTAGCAAGAGGTGAATTTTAAACTTGTTTTTACTTGAAAATACAATTTTGAATATTACCAGGGATTTAAAGAGAAATGTGCCTGGAATTTCTTGACCATTTCCAAACTAGTATGGTCTTCCTATCTACCTTTGTGTTGCCCGAATCCTCTCTCCCTCTTCCCTATTCTTTTTTTTTAGTGAAGTCCGAGCTAGGTCTGCAGAGAGACATAGAAAGCGCATGGGCTCTTCCCCCCTCCTCCCTCCCCCCCACGCCTCACGAGGCTACCTGTGGATTTGGGAGAACTGCCATAGGGTGCGAGATTTTAGACCAAGCCACCAATGGGTAATTTTAAAGGACGAACTGGTGTGTGGACACGCTCGCACACCTGAGGCTCCCCTGAGGAGGAGCGGCGCGTGTGGGCGCAGTGAGCCCGTGGGGAGCGCGTCCCACCGCGCCCAAGGACACGCACGGCCCCGGGCAGCGCCCGCCCCACGCGCGGCTCCGCTCCGGGGCCCTCCCCTCGGGCAGCCCCGGCCGTGCCGCTGGCCCGCCGCCAACACGAGTGGGGAGCTAATAGAAAATAAATTCCCGTCGTACGAAACTGAAATGGACGGGAGTTGCCTGGGGGCAGGTGCACAATGGGGCTACCGTGTTCCGCGTGGGTGGTGTGATGGACCTAGTTCTTCCCCTCCCCCACGCGGCTTTTTGAAGGGAAAAATATTACCCGGGAGGGGATAAAAGGTTCCCCAGTGGCCGACACCCTCATCGGGTCTCTCGCTAGAGCTTGGGCTGCTTTTTCTCTCCCCGCCGGCAGAGAGGCAGCGGAGAGGCCTTTAGAAGAACAAACTGGCTTTCCAGTCACCCCCAGTTCTGGGTGGGAAGATCTTTGGTGTCGGTACATTGTTTTTAAGGGCAGTATTTCTGTTCCTCTCTGATAGCAGCGTCGTTTTTAACGGAATTTAATACCTGAAAGGATTCAGAGGCGTGAAAGTTTGGGACGTACTTTTTTCCTTTCTTTTCATTTTCGCGTCTCGAAGCTGCAGCTAGAAGGCGTCAAGCCGGCAGCAATAATCTACCTCAGGTCAGCCTTACACTGATAGGTTTGGATTCTTCTTCCCTCTGGTTAAGCCTCCTGAATATCACCCCGTCGTGCCGTGACTGCTAGGGGAGGCCAGAGATCGCCCTTAGCCTCGCCCCACCGGTACCTGGCCTTAGGCTCCAGCATAGCTTAAGCTGAAGGGCAGGGCCTTTACTTTCCCGCGCCATTTGTCACCCCCATCCCCAAAAGTTGCTCCTTTGGTCGGATCCCCAGCCCAAACCCGAAGGAGGAGCCGCCCCAGCCGGGCTGGGGGTGTCCGCCCCTCCCTGGAGCCGGCGGGGTTTGTGGGGGATCAGGACACACCTCATCCAGGGGGCGTCGGTGCCTGCATGGTTTGGGGGTGCCAAGGGCGCAGCTAATGATATGCCGTTTCAAAGCCGGGCTTCGTAATGGATAAATGATGTTGTTTTAGGATTTGCATAAAAAACCTGAATGGCTGATTGAGGTGTAAATCTATGAAAAGCTGCGTTTAAGCCTTCTCACCCACTAAGTCCATCTGCCCCGGGAAGATAGGGCCTATCGAGCCCCACCAAACCCGAGAGCTGCCTCCTCCCTGCCCCTGGCCCGGCATTATCCACAGGCCCTCTCCAGCATTAGTTTGTTATCCGCGCCGAGCCCGGCCTCTGATTAAGATGAAATTACTCAGAAGCTGAAGAGCGTCTGATCAATATTTAAGAGAAAGCCGGAGGACAGGAGGCAGATGGCCGGAGCCCGGCAGCCCAGCGAGCTGCCTCCCCGGCCCGCGCCGTCCCGCACCGCCGCCCCTCGCCCTCCGCCGCGGGGGCATTGCCCCGCCCCGCCCGTCGGAAGTCGGGCCGAGACCAGCCGGTTCCGGAGCAGTTTGGAGACGATGGTTAACCCCCTCACCACCCACCCCTCGCCTATAACACTGCTGTAACACTGCCTTCGTTCCCAGCTAGCTCCGATTTGCGGGTCCACCGGCGCGCGTGCCACCCGGCGCGGAGGTCTGGGGACCACCGACGCCACCTGCCTCCATCTCTTCCTCCCTCTCTCTCCGTGGTGGCTGCCCGAGCCCTTTAGCATGGCTGGGGGTCCTTTGTGTGCCTGCTGGGCCGCGGCTGCTGCTGGCCCTCCACGGTCAGGCGTGGGCTTCGGTCACCCCATCTCTCTCTGTCTGATCAATTACAGCAGCCTTTTCGAGGGACTTGAATCTGCTTGCCCGTTGCCCTTAATTTTTAGCATACCCAGATGAGGTTACTGCCCCGGCCCGAAGTGAAAAGAAATGTGGACGTTGGTGCCCTGGTATTGCTCTGATTTCCTCGGTTAGCTGAGCACAACTTTCTATTCGTGTTTATTCATGCAGTTTCTTATTGAGCTCCGCATCGCACTGGCCTGGATTCCGCGTGTGGGGAGAGGACAGACAAACATCGCCTTTTTCTGGAGCGCACACACGCACACGGGTGTGCAGACTGACACACACACACACACACACACAGGAGTACAAAATGCAGAGGGTCTGTAGCCACATCACCACCCCGCAGAGAGCCCAGAGACACAGAAGTTTGCAAATGGTGTATAAAAAGGGAGGAAATGAACCAAACCATCCAGTTGCAAACTGACCAAGGGATGGCAAAGGCAGGGAGGCGGGTGTTTGTGTGCCTCTGTACGTGCAAGAAGGAATTGGGAAGGGAAAGCACTAAGGATATTACCGACAATCATGGTAAATATTATCTTCTGGCACGGTAATGACAAAAGGCAAGGGCTGTCGGGTTATAGCTGTGATTAAATGATACGAAAGGGATTTGTGTTGCTGTGTCTGGGGGAAGGACGGCTGTGAGGTTTTGTTTTCGACGCTGTTCTTTTTTATTTTGAAAGTAAGGCGGTTTCAGACCAGGAGGCTTCGAAGTGGCTTGGTACCTCGCGATCTGCAAGAGAAGGAAGATGTTAAAGAGTATTGAATAAAGTGTAGGTGTAAATACCTCCAAGTGCATGGTTAGAATCACCTCGCTCAGGTGAAGTGGCAGAATCGTTTCTCCCTGAGGCAGACAGGACCTTTGCTGAACAAGTAGAAAAAGTAAGACGAGAACTACACTAGAAGTCAAGATTTACAACAGCTAAATCCAGACTGCGACTGATTTTAATTCCAGTTCTAGTTATTAGAGGGCAATTTAGCTATACTGCAAATATTTGGTTGGGTTTGTTGTTTTGGGGTTTGCTGTTTGGTTTTTATGATTTTTTTTGGGGGGGGGGTGATTTTTTTTGTCACCATAGAAACATCATCACGGGAAGTTCATTTAAAAATAAGGTCACTTACAGAGTGTTTTCCAGAACTGCTTCCCTACTGGATTAACCTCTCTAGCAATATCTGGCAACAATAAAGTTATGCTGCAGTTTACCAAAACTCACGAATTTCGACAGGACCTGGAGGAGCATGTGTTATTGCGTGGGTGTGTGTCCGTGTGGACAAGGGTGAGCCCACACACCCACAGAGTGTGGCTGGATGTGGGCACTCGCCGATGGGGTGGAGCTGATGTGTACAATGTCCACACACAGAGAGGAATATATATGTGTACACACATATGCGTGTTTTCAGATTAAAGGAGCTCTTGTAATATCTTGTAGAACACTGAATATTCCCTTATAATATCTAAATAGGTCAGTAATACAGTTCAATAACATTGGAGGTGTCTGTATATTCTCTCTCTTCAGTCTGTGATAAAACATTCTTTAAGACTATTGGGATTTTACACTGTAATTCTATTAAATAGTAATTGAAGGGGCGCGAGAGGCTATGATACAGGATCAGCAGTGTGTAAGCCATCCGTTTGAACTTTAATTTGGAATCATAGGCAGATGGGATCACGGCCTCTTTGTGGTGCTTGCAGATTTAAAACTAGCCGGCACATGGAGGGGGAAAAAAAACCTGCAATGCAGATTCATTCATTAAACATGAAAGGTTAGTGCTAGAGAGGATAAACGTTTAGACGTCTAGGTAAATACAAAAATATACTTCACTTCCCTCCCTTGCTCCTACCATTACCCCCAGCTATCTTAGTTACTGATTTTCTATTGTTATTACAAATAAGTTTTCTTTATATCCCCAGTGGGGATAAGCGTACCTGAATGACTTATTTATACCTGCATCACAGTCTGTCTGTGAAACTTTAATTCCGCTTGCAGCCAGGGGGGAAGCCAGATTTATTTGTTTATTTATTTATTTACTCTTTTGCTGCCTCTTCCTTGTTCCTCCTTGGATCCTTTTAAAGCTCTTTTTTAAAAGATTGCTGGAGCCAAGCCCCTCTGTATAGAGGACACGGCAGAGAAGGGATAAATTCTTTCCTAAAATGGACAAATTAAATTTAAAAAACCCAATAAACCCCAAAGAGAAAAGGTGTGGTATGGATTGATTTGCCTCGGCCGGGAGGCGAATGGTAACAGCCACATTCTGCAGAAGGAGCCGTGGGTGCTGCTGCTGCCTGTGGTGGGGAGCTGCTGATCGTGGCCGAGGTGGCGTGGGTGTGTGCCCGTGGCTGCGTGCCCGTGGGTCCATGCCCGTGGGTGTGTGCCCGTGGGTGCGTGTCCGTGGGTCCATGCCCGTGGGTGTGTGTCCGTGGGTGTGTGCCCGTGGCTGCGTGCCCGTGGGTGTGTGTCCGTGGGTGTGTGCCCGTGGGTCCATGCCCGTGGGTGCGTGTCCGTGGGTGTGTGCCCGTGGGCCCATGCCCGTGGGTGCGTGTCCGTGGGTGTGTGCCCGTGGGTGTGTGCCCGTGGGTCCATGCCCGTGGTTGCGTGTCCGTGGGCCCATGGCCGTGGGTGTGTGCCCGTGGGTGTGTGCCCGTGGGTGCGTGCCCGTGGGTCCATGCCCGTGGGTGCGTGCCCGTGGGTGCGTGTCCGTGGGTGTGTGCCCGTGGGTCCATGCCCGTGGGTGTGTGCCCGTGGGTGCGTGCCCGTGGGTGTGTGCCCGTGGGTGTGTGCCCGTGGGTCCATGCCTGTGGTTGCGTGTCCGTGGGCCCATCCCCGTGGGTGTGTGCCCGTGGGTGCGTGTCCGTGGGTCCATGCCCGTGGGTCCATGCCCGTGGGTGCGTGTCCGTGGGCCCATGCCCGTGGGTCCATGCCCGTGGGTGTGTGCCCGTGGGTGCGTGTCCGTGGGCCCATGCCCGTGTGTGTGTGTCCGTGGCTCTGTGCTGGCGAACTCTTAGGCCCGACGTTGCAGTTCCACCTTATCAGAAAACAAAAGAATTTCCAACTGAAAGAGTCAAATCCGCCCCTCCTCCTCTCTTCCCTGTCTGTATCGTATTAGAAAGGAGCTTTCATTGTTTATTTCTAAATATTTGTGAAGCAGACAGTCTATGGGTTAACCTAATTAACACATCCATACTGTATATTAGTGGACCAAACGGTACGAAGAATTTCTAATGCGATGGTTGAATGTGATAGTCATTTCTGTGTTACAGGAGATTACAGCAACACTGGAGCATTTCCAGATTGTAGATGGTTTTAGATGTTGAATTTCCAGATGAGTATTTACCATCATAACTAATTTAAGACCATTATTAAATAGAAATTCTCAGCAGGGCTCTTTAATGATGGAACACGTTACTAATTACAGAGTTTACGCTCTGTTTTGGCTAAGCAGTCTAGAGGGATGGGATTGTGCTCTGCATGCAAAGCCAATATTACTAACGAGGAGGCATCATACCCCTAACATTTCAATCATATTATTAAAGAAAGCCACTTCTTGCCTTATCTGCGCGAGGAGATAGCAAGAGCGTTTTGTTTACCCTGCTCCCAAGCTCTGAAAATAGCTGGAATGGAGAGCGGGATCTGCCTCCCCCTACTCTCAGAGGTCTGGGGGCCGGGGGAGCTGTGCGAGAGGGCCGCCCCCTCCACCCAGCGCTCCCCGGGGCCGGCTCCCCGCCGCTCCCGCCCCGCCGGGGCCGCCCCGCTGCGGAACCGTGCGCGGGGATGGGTACAAACAGTCAAGGAAGTGAAGGGCGTGTAGGAACAATTTTGGTGTCCTCACCATCCCTCACTCCTCTGCTCCCCGGGGCCCACGTCCCGGGCAGCGGCCGGCGCGTTTTCCCCGGAGGCCCGGACCACGCTCCCCTCGAAGCCCGGGGAAGCAGATCCCCGCCGCGAGGTCTGTATTAAAATGGGAAGATGTGTTCAGGGCTGGGAGAGAATGACCCGGTGGGAGCGGGGGAAGTAGGACACCGGGGTACCTGTCAGGAGGAGTCCCTGCTCCCCGCGGCTCTGTCCCCTGGGCAATCCCACACCTGCGGGGCCAGGGCTTGCCTGTCCTTGCTGTCTTTGAGACACCTTTAGAGATACCTTTGGAGACAGGAAGAAAAGTAGATCTGAGGCTTATTTACTCATCTCAGCTGTGGGCCACCTAAAACTGCATTTAGTTTTCCTGACAATGGCAATTTTCCTCTTACCCACCCACTTCCTGGCCCACCTCCTTCCCCGCTCCAGGTTACGGAGCACGCCGCTCCGTTCAGTCCCGGTGTCAGTACCACGTTTTCGTTGCCCTTGAAAGGACGACAGACGGTTCTCAGCCTATTTTCATTCTCGCTATCCATTAATGTATTTGATCTGGACGATTAATAAGTACGGAGGACAGGTTTGCAATAACCTGCTATTACGTTCAGCGTCAATTCTGCCCGAGTAAAGACTTTTGGGATTGGCTCGCTCTGTTTGTCTTAAAAAGGTGCAGTATCCATTCTCTGTATAGATGAGATGCACATATATGCGTATATAGAGAGACAGGAGCACAGAAACACATCTTCTCTTTAAACACATACGTATCTGCAAGAACAGCTGGATATATTCCACACATCCCCTCTCCAACCTGTCCTTACAGAGGACGAAAATTGAGGAGGCACAGGAATACAAGCCAGTGGCCAGAGGCTCGCTAGGTTTCCCCCTCCCCTATTTTAAAGAACCTTTTAATGACATCTAAACAACAATCTAAACATAAAAATCTTCGAATGGATCAGAGGGAAATTAAATTGTCTCCCCCCACTGTGTGCTTGTGAGCGAGTCACTGTGTTAACTTCTAAATGGATTCTCTCAGTTTGTCTACTTATGTGTTTTACTGCAGCGTGTCTTGTTCAATAACGCAGGATGTGGCACTCGGTGAAAACCCGGCCGCTTTTTTGGGGCCCCGCTGCTTCCCGGTGCCGAGGAACTTCCATCCCCGAGGCCGGGCCGCTCCGCACCCGGCGTCTGCGGCCCAGGACGGGCACCCTGTCCCTGCTGCTTCGGGGCCCTCCGCACGGCGCGGTTTCTCCCGGGGCTGGGGTTCCCCCATCCTCCTGGCAAAGCAGAGCAGAAGGCAAGCCACGGAGACGGGCGTGCATCCCCTCGGAGCGCGTCCCGCTGCCGTCGCGGCGCAGCCATCGCGGGGGGAAGGAAGGAAGGAAGGAAGGAGGGACACCCGCCCGGGGCTGCACCTGCCCTCGGCGCTCTGACCGCCCCCCGGCAGGCGGGCCCTGCCGGGACCATGCCGTGCCGAGCCGAGCCGAGCCGGGCCGGGCCGGGCCGGAGCGGTGCCTGCAGCTGCCCCTTCCTTGCGGGTCCTTCCCGCCCGGCGTCCCGGGCGCCGTGTCCCCGCCGCGCCGCGGTCCCGCCGCCACCGACGGCGCCTCAGCCCGTTTGGAAACTGACTCATTCTGTAAATAATCTTTGACGTCCCCACAAAGCCGCCCTTCGAGAGGAGTTTATTAGCACGGAGCCATTAAAACAGATGTCATGTTAGCTTCCCCGTGACATTTGGGTGACACATCTCTCCCGATGAATTGCTAATTGTCTTCCCGCCCGCAGTAAACATCCCGCTCCATTGTCTGCGCTCAAGAGAGTTTCTGCCGCAAAATACAGTCCTGCGCCGCGGAGAGACCTTGCCGTGCGCCTCCCCGACCCCTGCCCCGGCCCCGGCCCCTCGCCCCGGCCCCCTCGGTCGTACAGCCACCCTTCTTGCTCCCCTCAGCCCCCGTCTGCCTCAGCCACCCCCCGGCTGGAGCCCCGGCCCCTTGCCCGCACCTGGAGGAGCGGCAGGCCCGGCCCGGCAGCCCGGCTGCCCTGCCCTGCCTCGGCCGCCGCTCCCGCCGCCGCAGGGACCCCCCGGCCCCGCAGCGCCCCCGCTCCCTTCCCGCCGGGCTCCCGCAGAGATCCGCGCCCGCGGGGCCGGGGCCGGGGGGAAGCGCGGCCCTCCCGCCGTCTCTCCCCTTCTGGCGTAACACCCTTTCCCAGCTCCTCCGAGTTGTTTATTTTGCCTGGAACAAAAGGTGTGTGTGGCGGGGTCGGGGGAGGCGGCCCGTTTCCAGCAAAGTCCAGGCACGGCGGTGACATATGTCTGTCATTTTCGGATGTGAAAAGCAGGGATGTGCAGTGCCGAGCCTTCTCCTTATTCCCTGGTGAAGGTACTGGGAGGAAGCTGTCAGAGGGCTTTGAGAGGATAAGACAGAGCAGCCTTAAAGAGGAGCTTTGCAGCTGAGTGGCTGACTGAATCCGTCTTACCTATGTACGTAAGGTTTCATATTCATAGCCGTTGTCTGTACGTTGATACATAATCTCTCGCCCTTGTTAATTCTCAATAGATGCAGAGATAACTAATCCTCCCAGATAGATAGACACGGGCAGATTATGCGAGCGCAGTCTATCTACCTATCTGTCTGTATAGTCCCACACGCATATATATAAGCACGTAAAGCGATTTCACTGCGTTTTCTTGCACAGGAGTACACAGGACTGAGCAGATAGAGAGCCCAACGCCCTGCCTAGCAGATACAGAAGTGTTCAGCGAGAATAAAAATACACGTATCACTCACATATTCGGGGCTACTTGTTGTTAGAATTTTTATGTCCTGCACCCACTTTCTCTCCCTCTCTTTCTCCACAGTGTGCTCGAGTTTTGTTTGTACAAACATGTACAAGCTTTCCTAGTGAGGTAAATTATGGAAAGAGGGAGAGGGAGGCTAAAGATTGGGTGGATTCGGAGTCTTTAAAAAAAACAAACCAAACACAACTCTCCCCCTCACCCCAATCAGCAAGACCGCACTTGAAATTACTTATCTGCTGGACAAAGAGACCTATCTGAAGTTAACCGAGATATTATTTTCATTGCCCAAAATGTGCCTGTCCTTAAGGCCAGCCAGTATCTACAGCGAAGTTACCTGGGCACGGCTTTGTTCTGATTTTTAACAGACATGTTTTATGGATGCCAATCGCAAAAAAAGCGATCTTGGGATGCCTGCTGAATGTTGCTCGGAGTGTGCCTAGCCTCTGCCCGCCCCAGTCCGGGATGCTCGCCCCCCCATTCCCCAGAAAGCCGGGCACGGTGGGGCAGCGCCCGTCCCCGCCGGCTGCGCACACACCGTGGGCTGAACTCGGCCGAGTTTGCAAGGGTCCTTCAGTACCTGCCCACCTCCGCGGATGGGATGGCTTTGCAGCCGCTTGGGAAGATGCCCGGCTCGGGCCTGCCCAATCCCACGGCTGCTGCTGAGTCTCGGTGGGCCCTGCCCGGCCCGGCCCGGCGACCGTGCCGGGAGCGGTGCCTGCGGGCTCTGCGCAGCCTCTGTGCAACGGGAACCCTGGCCCCAAAGCGGGGCTGGGGCCGTTCAAATGCCACCTCACTACTCCTCGGTGAATATTAAACATCATTGTCTTACAAATGAGGAGAAACCGCTACAGTCAGAATAATAATAAACTACCTCTTGAAACCCTAAGTCTCTTACAGCGGGGCGTTAGAGACGACGAAGCTCTTAGTGCTAAAATCGGATTCCTCCCACCTGCGACTTCCCCGTGTCCTCATGTCCTGAAACTGTCCGTCTTGTTTCTCATGTTTGTTCTGCTATTAGCGATACACACCGGTCCCCACAAGAATGATGGGATGATTTCATCCCGTGTGAATTCCTGCAACCTTTCTCCAAAAAGGGGCACTTTCACTCCGGTCCTCCCCTTCTGATGATCAAGTTGTCTTCTTGACTGGAAACACGGGGGGGACGTGGGACTTTGTCACTGAATCTGGGTCAGAAGAGGAAGGCAGCTTATGTTCCAAAGGTTTTTCCCTTTGGCTTATGACTTTGTCCTATGTCAGTGAAGTCACTAAGGCTTGTTTGTGTCTGCAGGTCCAGAGCAAACGTTGAAGAATCCTCGAATTCTACACTTCTCTGCTGCGGCTGTGAATGAGTGAGTCAGTCACTCGAGAATAACCGTGTATCAGAGGGGAAACTGCTCACTGCAGACGGGGATCGTGTCTTAGGAAGCAGCTTCCCGAGCTGTATTGTTCAGACTGATGCTTACTTGTCTCATTACAAAATCAGGAGACTCTTCTGTCTCATGCAACATCCCAGTGTTACATCTCGAGAGGGGAGAGGAAAGTCTGGAGAAGTGAAGGTGACAGGTTGAAAAACGGAGGCAGGAAACAAACCCCACCACCCTTCCAAAATAAAAACCTCTTCACCCAAATATAGCGCCAAATAAACCACAAATCTGTACATAATCAATACTGATCTGGAACCAATCTGTTCCTCCCCAGCTTCGTGCGGATCCAGGGCTGCAAGTGCTTGTGATTACACAGAGTAGGAGGGTCATTTTCTAACAAGGGTGCTCACTGTATCTGAGCTCCAAATTATCCAGAGAGGACAGATGGCCCTTCTGATCTTATAATGAGAGCAGGGAGTGATTATCAGCCTGAACAAAAAAATGATGCTCTGCTGACATATTTTCACAGTTCTGAAATCTGTGCTTGCACTTATGCCTCGCTTCATATCCCTCTTCATTTAATTTAGGCATCGTTTGGGATTTTGGAGGGCTGTGTGAAATCCGTTCATTTATCTGGGTCTGTGTGTCTGTCTCTCTCTCCCCATGCATCTATCTAGGACATGTGTACAGACATAAAACAAAGGAAAGCAAAAGGTCACTTCACAGGAACTCTTAACCCAAATCACGCTTGGCAAAATATTTATACATAAATATATTTGCCAATAATTAGGAAGCCCAGCTGCCTCCCGGATGCCTAGATTTTATCCCTGCTCCTTGGCAGTTTTCTGGAGCTGTTGCATTCCATCTTTGCAATTACTGCAATACATGGTGAGTCAGTTCAGACCCCAGGTCTCTTCAGGGGAAAAAAAAACAACACATACTTGTGCATATTTGGGGCTTGTGTTCATGCTTTAACCATTTTGGGGTTTTTTTGTTTTGTTTTGGTTTTTTTTTTTTTTTTTAAGAAGTATCTGTAATAGAGAGCAGAATCCTCCACGAAGAAAAAAAAAAATCATGATGGCCAAGTGTAAAGGGAGATATTTCTTTCATTTGAAGATTTCTGCGATTTTGAGCCTAAAAGCAGTGTTAATCACCTTGACCCTGCACATAAAGTATAACAGAGAAGGAGGGCCGGGGAAGTTCCTAGTGACTGGCAGCAGTCAGATCTCCATCCCTCTTTCCAGGTCCCTCAGAGGCGAACTTGCAATTGCAGAGAAGTTAGGTCAGTACAAACAAATTAAATCAGGGAGCTATTCAGTGGTTACACAGTAATTTCGCTCTCCTATTTGCACTGTAATATTGCATTACCCTCTAATTGTCACATATACTTTTCACTCTCCAAATATGGAAGACAAATACTGAATCCGTTTAAAGTTGCGCCGCTTTCCAGGCTGCCCGGCTGGGCAGGGAAGCCTTTTCTGCGTGTTCTTGCTGCCATCTACTGGTCCCACGGCCGCAGCCCTTCGTCTGTGAAACTTCCCTCCGTTTTCACAGCCGAGAAGGGAAAGGTCTATGGCAAACGGTGGGAAATGCACCTAATGAGAGAAGGCGTGATAATGTCGCCAGTGGCACTGCGAGGTCACCACGCCCTTCATTTTAAGCGTAGGGGAAGACGATGCTTTTAGTTAGTGGAGGTGTATTCACTACTTAGAACTAAATACGAGCATGAATCTTTATCCAGCTCTAGGTGTAAGCTGATTTTATACAAATAAGGTAGTTAATTAAGGTGTAGTTATATATATAGTTATGTAAGGTATAAAAATAAGGTAGTTATTTCACATTTTTGGTGCTAAGAGCTTTTTAAAATATATTTTTGAAGAAAAAAACCATTCCTTTTGCAGAAAAAAACCCAATTTTAGATATTCTACATCATTACCAGTGTCAGATTTAAAGGCGACCAGTGCCAAAGTTTTCCCTACTCCCTTTTCCCTCTTCAGTGTCTACCTGAACTCCACCCCCAAACCTTGACAGAAGAGGTGTGTCATACTACATAAGTAATATCAGTTTGTCTTTGTCTGCCTTTTGCAAGCACTTTCTCTAGAAAGTACTGTTTTTTCATAGCAGCAGCTATGTGTTTTTTCATAGCAGCAGCATTTTTTCCTGAGGTATCACCTCATGTTATTTTCTGTTTATTTCCAAATGACTGCTGATTTGAAATAATGACACCATCTAATAATCTTATCCCATGAAAATCATAACATGCATAAAAAATTTCTTGGAGAAATGTATGGTTAGGAGAAATTTCTAGAGAAATGTGTTCCATTTCCACCTGTAGATTGTCTGGGCCAGATCCACTGAGGGCTTGTCACTCAATTATGAGCTAAGCCTCCCAGGTTCCTGTGATCCCTCCAGTAAAGCCTTCACAAAGTCCACACTTCAGAGACAGAGTGTTCAGGAATTTTCTGAAGGCATCAAGCAGCTCTAGGGCACTCTGAGGGCAATGAGAAGTTTTAGGCCTTGGACCCATCAGCCATCTTAGGTCAAACGCCCCTTGACAGAGCCCGTCTGTGGGGCCTCACTCAAGGGTCAGCAATTTACCATCTTAAAAATACTGCTGCCTCCATTGTCCCCTACAATGTGAGAAACTTCAGTGTTGATTTTTACTCCAAACAAGGCAGGGTATAACCACAGCTAACCATAGAAAACCTGTCTACTTCCATGTTTCCAACTTAAGGAAAGGAGTTCTGACTGGATGGTCCACATTCCTCCAGGGCAGTGGCTTGTCTAAGTCCTAATTCCTTTAATGCCTTAGGTTTAATTTTTAGGAAATAGGTTTCTGAGGTAGTCTTTCTGAGTTGCATTTCTTGATCCATAAATCTGCCTGACTATTTCAACCATCCCCTGGCTCCATGTCACAGCTTCTGGGACACCTGACTTTGGCAACAGGGATCTTCACCCAAATGAGGTCAAGAACACAGAGTTTAAAACTCAGTTGGCAGGAGAACACCAACAATGCACGTGATGCAGTGCAGAGTTGTTTCTGCCTCATTCTGAAAAGCCAGCTGAACAGCATGAAAAACATCTGAAAAGCATGGTCTGGACACAAGGAAACAGACTCAGGACACACCATGCTTTCCTTCAATGAAGGATCAATGAATAAATGAATCAATAAATATCAATGAGTCAATCAATGAATAAAGCACAACCCACAGATTCCCATCTGGCCTCAACTTCAGTATCAAACAAAGCATACAGGTTTTCTTTAAGGATATGCAAAGAATTATAATATGTATTTTGAGACTGTAGGTTTTTAAGGTAAGACCAAAGACATTTATAATGTATCATGAAACAGGCATATTCTGGTCATTCCCTCCCACCCTCTCTACATTCTCTGTGCATTTTGGCATTTTCCATGAGGTCTGAGCAGAGGCACAGTCTGGTATGAAGTACCTGAGCTATCAACCAACAGCATGAGGCCTTCACACAATGGTAGAGTGTCACACTCCTCTCCATGAGATCTCTGAGGGGCTACTCTGTCTTTAATTGTGGCTTGTTTCTGAATAAGCTATACTGTGACAGTCACACCTGTAGAAAGCAGATGTGACAGCTTTTGACTCCTGAGTGACTAGCTAGCCATCCAGGGAAGTTACCAGCTACCTGCTTTTCTCTTACTGCTATTAGTCTGGGTTTGCCTGTTCAAAGAGATTCTGCCTCAGCATATATGAACATCAAACAGAACATTATCTTTAAACACTTTTAGCCATTTTTTTAGCAGGACATATTGATATAATGTTCTGCTTTGCCTGTGTGACATCCACATGACAGCTTATGGTCCATGATCACCCATTTTTTAATCTGCTAGCCACTTTCACTTCCACTTGTCCAATGCACTGATCACTGCAGTACAGGGCTGTGTCGAGGCACATCCTGGCTGTGTGCATTTAACCTGTGTGCTGCTCTAAAATACCTGTGCTCCTGAGGTTGAACAGATGGCCACAGAAGATGTTACACACGGTATCTCTGGTTAAATGCCTCTCTGCACATGAGAAAATTATTTTTTGGGCAGTATAGCATATGATCATATGGGTCCTCTGTGACTGAGCTGCAAGCACACTGAGGACACAGCTGAGGCATGTTCTCAGCTGAGTTGTGGTGCAGGAGAAAGATTTGTGTCATTTTACACATTCCAAATGATTCAGGGATCATGGCAATGTGCTTTGTTTTGAGGCTGTTGGCTAGCTTTTATTAAACCAGAGATTAATTTATTCCAGGGAATGGCCCAGATTCTTGTAGAAAGGAAGACATCAAGGCAGATTCTGCAAAGCCCAGTGGAAAAATTATGTTATTGTTGTTTTAAATAGTGTTCAACATATGACACTGTGAAACATAATGAGTAGCCTGAACATCTTGCTGCATCACTAATTCATAGTAATACAATTCTTTTTTCTGAGATGGTTTGTACTACTTCTTGTACCACTTGTAAGTGGTACTTTGAAGTCAATCGATGCCTATTATTCAACATCTTCAGCAGATTTCAAAATGGAGGGAATTTATTCCATGCAAAGGTTAACATTTCAAACTTTTAAGACAACAAAGAGGCAAAATTTTGACATTTTAGTTACTCCTGAATATCTACATGAACAACCAGAATTTTCTATTTCAGTAAGTTTGCAACACTCCATGCTAGTATGGATTTCTTTTGACTTAATAATATGAACTTTTCTATTCTCTTAATATAAATTATAAAAACAAAGGGAATCACTTCAACAACTTAGAAATTAGATGCTCCAGTATTCTTTGCAAAGAACATTCACAGAACTTTCATCAACCAGTATTGAAATTGGCAACTTAGAACTTTTATAACAAGTTCTAATTATCAGATAATGAAGTGACTAGAAGGACAGGAAGTGTTTGCTCTGCAAAATAATAATTTACACTGAAACTGATAACTCTTAGTGCTATGATTTATGTGCTAAAATATGTGTATGCATTGGGAAACAAGGGAACTTACATTTAATTTAAATACTATTCAGGGGACAACCATTGAGATATGAATGCCTTAAGCAATACTCCATGTAAGCTGATATTCCTACAGTCAGACAAAGCACAATAGGATAAATAGGATTTCTTTTTCTTATTTTATTTTAAGAAGAGGAAAAAAATATTCTCTTTACAGTCTAGCAATGAGTGCTCTTTGATCTTCAGAACTACTGTGAGGTTAAGTGGAGAGGAGAACATTTGCTGTGCACCTTTACACATGAATTGCAAACACAGCTCCTGGTACTGAACATTCATTTGGGAATTACTCAGGCTCCCCATGTAGATCTGGGCTACTCAATGTACACATTAGATGATGTGGTTATTGAGTAGATTCTAAGAATTACCTGTTTGAGAGTCAAGTCCCTAAATTCCTTGCAGACGTGTGTACCCCAATGAATGGCTGCTCCTACACTTGAAAACTTTTCTTTTTCTTCCAAATTACATTCAGAAAACATTAAACAATTTCCAGTCTGTTCAACTGAACTATATCTGGTGAACTGCCTTCCTTTTTGATTTTTTTCCATGTTTGTGCCAATTGGAAGTATAAAATGAAGCCTTGCTTTCACAGGGGACCAAAGCATCTCTGTGCTAAATCTGATGCTGCAGACTGGATAGATGAATTCTGAATGAATGATGGTCTTACCCTTGTGATATGCACTTTCAGAATATTCTTCATGGCTCATCTTCCCTTCAAAAATATTGAAGTGACATCTTTTCTGGTCTCTGCTGACTTCTGGCTGGACTAATTTGGTCTTAGCAATCATAAGTGTTGTAGGAAATACTGTGCATTTTAGAACTGAAGCTTTGACATGATACAAGTTAGACCTCGTTGAGCAATTTGGATAATCATGTGTTTTATGGCTTTCAGATGTTCTTGCTGCAGCGTAAAAGTCCATAAATATTTAGAACAGAGAGTATGTGGTCCATTTATGCCTATTTTATGTGGCATTATTTTTCTTTATTGGAGCTTGTTATTTTGTGTATGACAGCAGCATTGTAGTTTTCAAATAGGATTTTTTTTTTAAAGATTTCTTGTAACACAGAAGCGTTGAGGTGATCAGAAGATGAATTCTATTTTAACATCCAGAAACTGGAAGATATCAACAAAGATTAGCTGAAGAAAAATAAAGAAATAATCTATGACAGTGTTGAGAACGATTCTCAGAATTTTAAATACTTGTTAAAGGCTTTGCTGTATTTCACTTCAATAAACATCATGCTCCAGTTACTACTTGAAACCATAGGGGCATTATCCTGTGCAGCACTTATCAATATTTTAACACGTGAAAGTCAAATGATGTTGAAACATTGAACTATATTTCCATCTGTGCAAGCTAAAATGGTACAAATGCATCCTGTGTAATGGAATACTACATCCCCAGTTACTTTCTTACAAGTGATACCTGATTCCTCTGTATTTTCTGTGGTTGTTTCCATTGCTCTGATGGTGCCCAAAGGAAGACTGTCTTTTAAAATTAATGTTTATAGCATTTAAGGAGTTTTAACCCGATCTGCCTTAAATCCAGAGAAAACAAATTCTTGGAAATTGCTACAAAAATTAGTAGTTAATTTTCTGTTGCCCTTGCCTCAGTGTTAAATTTTTCTGTGCATTTTGTGTGAAAATGGGTATTGGTACAAAAACAATGACCCTGAGATTGGCTAGAACACAAATATACTTCTCCCACGAGTGATTCTGAGAGCTTGTGTCCAATGGAAAAATGTTCTACTGGTGGGCAGTAAAGAGAAGAGATGGAGGTTGCTGCCAAAGGTTGCATATTTCAGTGGGATTTCTCTGAAACCTCTGGGAAGACAGCTCCAGTCCCAGACCTGCAGCCTGAGCCCCACACGCCGTGGTCCCAGAGCCACCAGCAGCAGGCACAACTGGATGGCCTGTCAAATACTAGACCAGCCACCTGGCTTCACCCCAGGAGAAGGATCACTGCCCTGCAGATGGGTGTGACACAGGTGTGACAGCACAAGAGTGTGACACACATGTCAGATGTTAACTGTATTACTGAGTGTCACTGAGAGTCTGCACCCTGACAAGTTCTTCTACCAGCAACCCATCACAGATTAAATGGGTGATACTCCTTCTGTGAGCCCCCTTCCATGAACCTGTCTCCTGTTGCTTATGTTGTATCTGACATTGTGAGCCTTCTATCTGGTCACTGAATTTTTTCTTGGCTTGCATATTGGTTTGCTTTGTTTCACAATCTCCTTGTTTCTCCTGACTTATCTACCCAAGGCCTTGGCTTCTATCAACGAGCCATGTACTCTTTTATTTCTTGGAGCTATCTGAAGTGTTCTCTCTCCATGGTCGTGTGTCTGTGCTTCTTGTATGATCTCTTTCCTACTGAAGCCTGGACTGCTGCTGTTTGCTGCTGCTTTAGAAAAGAATTTGAAGACTATCAAAGCTGCTTAATCGTGGGGCTGCTTCAAGTGCTTTTCTCCAGTCCTTCAGGGGCTGCTCATTTAGCTCCCATGTTTCTCTGTCTAGTTACAGGCTGTAACACCAAGTGAAGCAGACTTTGTCTTCTCCTGCCCACTTCCTGCACAGTAGCCACCTGTGCTATTGAGAGGATGAATTTTTAAATTGCATTATTGCAGGTCTGGACTTCCTTCCCATCTGATCTGATGTCTTCCTGTAGGTGTTCAGGTGCATCAATGAGCCAAAGAGAGAGCTGAGGTACACAGAAAAATGACACAGAAAACTCTCATTACTTGGGCACTTGGTCCCTTCATGTGCCAGTCAGGTCCATGCTTTGTAGTGGCCTGCTCATCAGCAATGGCCAGGACTCCAAAATGCCAGTTATGCCTGTGTCCAGTGAGAAAGATTCTCTGTTTTCACAGGTTTCCCAGCTTCTCACACTGGCCTTACATTTTTTTCACTTAATATAACCAATCACTGCACAATCACTGCACCAATCACATATTCTTCCCAAGACTTCACTGACTCTGCTTTATATTTTTAATTCTCCATGTGAGGATAGCTACAGACAGTCCATTACTATTGTTTAGCAGTGTTTCTTGGAATGGATTTCAGAGGGCTTTCCATCCACCTAGAAGCAACTTGATCCATTAGCCTGTAAGTGTCTGTAAGTGCATCCAGTAGAAGGGCTGCAATCTTTTAGTCAATACTTTTCTTCTACAATGCATGCATCTAGAGCACCTTCAGAGCTGGTAAAATTATACAGCAGATGCTGCTGCTTCATCAGAAGACCAATCCTAGGTCAACTCCCCACTACCATGGGATAATCATGGTGCTGGAATGTAACATGAGTCTTTTTGTAATGCTCCACTGTACCCATGATTGATTGTAAGCTGAACATTTCCCCTTCTTTTTTTCCATTGAACCCTGACATCTGCATTTTCCATTTGTCTGTCTGCCTGGCTTCCTACTTGTTTTCAGCTAGAGTGCTTGAGAAGTGCTGTTCTCTGTCAGTACTGAAACCCTTTCCCCAGCAGCTGATCTGTTCTCACAGTTTGGGTTAGTTGCTTCAGACTGGTGTCTCTTTGCATTCTTTTCTCTGAGCTGCAGTGGAGAGTCCCAGGCAGCACAGGCATGGTGACAGGAAATGGCAGCAGTGTCTGGACATGAGACAACAGCTCTGGGAACCCTGTAATGCCTCATGTGGTTACTGTGATCAACCAGGGAAAATTATTCCATATCCAGCAGCTCAGTAGGCAGTTTGGGGTTGGAGACATTGTGACTTTGTGAGAGATTTTGATTTTTCAAGCTCTTGCACAGATCGCCAGTACATAAATCTCAGAATCATGCATTTGAGTTCCAAGAGGACTGAAGTTAAGCATGGAGATCATAGGGCCTTTTCAAAAAAGAAATGGGGCCTAGGATTTGTGATCTAGATGATCAGGCAACTCTAGCTCAACAGCAAAATCAGTTTTTGATCAACTTTGGACTGTAAATAGTGAATTATTTTAACCAAGACTGGAGCAGAGCTTTGTGTTTGGATATCCACTTCTGACTATCTTCAATGAAGTAGGGCACAGAGATAATGCCAGCTGAGGTGTGTAATGCCAATGTCAATGCCAAGTGTTCCATGTTTGAGACATGGTGACCCTGGCTTCTGTTTGTTATGTGCCCCACAGCTGAGTGCTGCTTCCAAATTTATGTGTGGATGCCAGTTATCATCTTTGTTAGGTAAGTAAATGATAAAAGAAATTAGTCAGTAGACATTCTATTACAACAATATGGTCATGCAGTATTTTAGATGGACTTTTGAAATTTTCCTCCTGAGAAGAATATTTAAAAAATCTTCACATCCTTATATAATTATACTTTATGCTTAGCTCACTATACAGGATGCATTCCTACCTTCATCCTTTTATTAAATTTTTGATCTGTAAATCCTGCAGAATTTTCAGAAGTGTATGTCCCCCCATACAGGTGGGATACACTTTTTTAAAGTGTACTTTGTGTGGTAGGTATGCCATGTTTCCTTGCTCGGGACATTCTTTTATGTGAACCTCCATAAACTGACTAATGTCATGCTCTAGAATGTACTAAAAGTGAAGTAATTATGCCCTGAGATGTCAGATGACATTCAATGTAAATAAATGCAAATGCGTGTGGAGAAAAGGTGACCCATTTAAAGTGATGGCTCAAATCTACAGCATACCCTTGCCAAGTTATTGTTTTGTATGTTGTTCTGAGCCCTTCACCTCTAAGAAAGTATAACAAAGCTGGAAAAGGTTCAGAGAAGGATGAAAAGGTGGCCAAGTATATGGAATTATACTTTACGAGAAAAAAAAGGAAATATTCAAAACAAACAGAAGAAAGTATATTCCTTTATACAACATGTCTGAAACCATAGGAATGCTCTGCTGTGGGATGCTGCAAATGGTGAAAGCTGACCTTGATTCAGGGAGAGATAGGGAAAATTAGCATAAGAGAAAGACCCAATAAATAAAATTATTTTGGATCTGGAAGTCCCTGAGCAGCAAGCTGTTGCAATGTGGTTATGTGAGTTTGGTGTCTCTCAGAAACAGGTTGCTGTGCTGGATGGATCATTGACTTGATTCACTATGGCCACTCTTAGCATTTATCTTAGAAGACTCCATATCTCTGAACAAAATGACAGCTGGCCAGTGGCTAGTCTTCCACTGTATTTCCTGGCCAAAAGTGGAAAGCCATGTTTGAGCCCCTTCCCTTTGAAACTGGCAGCTGGGCCAGGCTCTTCCATTTGTGCCTGGAGTTATGAGCAGCAAAACAAATCTACAGCACAGACTCTGCTCTAAAAGATTTGGGTTTGTGCCAACAAGGAGCAAAAACACATTCTGAAAATTTTAGTGTTGCTGCAGAGTACAACAGTGCATGGCGCATGTAGCTTCCTGATGACTTGTCTAACAATCTTACCTGGAAATGTGTTTTCCCCAAGATCAGATGGAAGAAAGACCCAAAGCCTCACTTTCTTCATTGCCCTCTCTGCTTAGACACAGATTTTGAAGGAGTAGGTGTCTGCTTTGGTCAACCATTTTGGAGAAATTGTGATGGGCTTTGGGACCCAGACTAAACAAGGCATTTATGGAGTTTCTATACAGTTGGATGTCACTTAGTTTGGCAAGGTTGTCCTGTACCTAGAAAGGTAGGCAATAAAACTTGCAACCTGTTTTCTACCTAACATATGGTATCTAACCCCACTGGAGGCTTGTGCTTGGCAAGCAGAGGAAAAACACTGCAAATTTGATTTAGGCACATATTCAATAGTAGTCATATGGTTTCCACACGCTCTGCTTTGGACACAGGCCAGTGTGTATAAACAAAGGAATATAAAATACCAGTAGTATGGAATTTTCTTCCTCTTTTCAGCTTTCACTAAAAATTAGGTGTCTTTGTTCAGGAACACAAACCATTCCTTCTGGCAAAATAACCTCCAAGCCCCTGGCCTTCCATTCATCTTCTTTGAATCTATAAAACAAGTTATGATGTCTAAAGGATCACAAAAAGGACAGGAAAATACATCCATAATCTGTCATCTTTATTTGTGTTTTGTTCACTTCTTTGTTCACTTCATTATTTATTTCAAGAAACATTATCTGAAGTTCAGAAATATGTAGGAATCCCAAATAAGTTGCAGATGCAAGGATCTGGTGTCTTTGAAAATGAGTCATATTGGACATATATGTTTGAGTTTTCGCTGCCTCAGTTTACCTACCTAAAAAGATAAGAGTTGTATCTGCCAGCTGACTTGGCTGGTGCACTGTGGAATTAAATTGGGGATTGAAAAAATGCTTTGAAGTTCCTATCTGAAACACATTGAGCATTTGTGAGGTGTTACAGTGTTTAAACGAGTGATAGCACACAAGTTCAACTTATTCACAATACTATGTAAAAGCAATGTATTAACCTTTTGGATTGAATCACAGTTTCAGTTTGGGATGGAATAGAGGTCTCTCTAAATGCATTAATACCTGAGAACATCACCAGACTGAAAATCAATTCCCTCAAGAGACAAGCTGCCGTGGTATCATGGTCAGCAGGAGCCAGAAAGCGAGGAGACTGCACCAGGGTGTGGATATAGACAGCGCATACAGCCACTGTTAAACAATTCAACAGCAGTTCTTCTTCCTCCTCCTCTGCTGTCTGAAGGCAAATGGTTACCTGAGACATGAACTGCAGCACTCAGGCAATGTCATAATTCATGCTGTTTCATGCTTGCCTTACTGCCAAAAGATCCAAAGACTATGAATTTTTCTGCTATCCATGAGTCTGAGATTTAATTATTGCACTCTAATCTGAATTCTGAGTGAATATTTTGAAGAATAATTGTGAGTTATTTGGAAACAAGACAGTTCCTGTGGATTCATACATCAAAAATCTTGACTTCATTTGGGAGCTGAGCTTCTGGGCACAATAAGAAGTAATTCCCCAGCAGTGAAAAAGCTGCAGAGAAGTCCAGCTATGGGCAGTCATGTGGCTACTGAGTGTTCAGGTAGAGCAATTGTCCTGGAGTCTGTGGGTTGCAGAAACAGTGCAATATATTGATATAAACGCTCACTAACACTGAATCCAATCCATTTACTGGCACTGGACCCCATCTCAACCACATCATGTTACTGAGGCTGAATAGAGATACCAATATTCAGGAAATTTTGGTTGGTCTGGAGGCCAGCATGAGGCCTCAAGGTACTGAGGATTTGTTTGAGTTCAGATGTGGCCCTGTCACTGCCTAAACTGAATATTTGTTACTGCACCTCCTTAAGGCAATACCTGTATTGTCACATTGCTGAGGTGGAAGGAAACACAAAGCCCATCAAGCAAAATTTAGAATTTGGGACAATGATATAAGATTGTTAAGCTGCATTTGGGAACTGCTGTTAAGCTTGGTTTATAGGGCAATCTTGTCACCTGTTGGACATCTGATGTTAAGTGCCCACACTTTTTGTGACAGTTTGGCTCCTGTGACAAGGTAAGAGATTGAAAGAAATCCTAAAGGGACTCTGAAATATATATTATTTCTTGTTTTAAGATGGAAGGAGGGAAGAGATGGAGATGGACAGTTCCTTGCCTTCAGAAACTTTCTGGTCTGAGAGCACTCAGGCTTGAGGCTATTCCCAGCGTAGCAATGAGGCTACCAGCAAAAACCAGGGTAGATCTGAACATGTCTCTGCAGGGTTTCAAGGCAGGTGGGTGCTTCCAGAGCAGCCACTGTGTCCTGCTATGTTGATAGACCTACTAAGGAAGCAAGGTGTGCAGGCATTGTGTAATCCTCAGGGCTCAGGAGGAGAACAGGAAAGAATTATTTGCCTTTCTGATGGAAAGTAGGCCCAGGAACTGGTGATACTTCCTTGGGTCACATGATAAGAGAATTCTCTCCAAAAGACATATTCTTGCCTCCTTTAATACAATAATATTTATTCTGGCCACTTTACTTAGGCTGCAGGTTGAGGGAGGTGGAGGGGAAACTGCACAGCACTGAAGACTTTGACTCACCAACACATTTCTCTCTTGCTGCTTGGAAGGTGACATTACAGGTTCTGTTGATGAATGAGCATTGCTAACCACACTGTACAAAAATGTGCATCTGGAACATGGCACTTCAGCTTCTCTCTCCCCTGGAGAGCCAAGCAGAAGTCAGAGTGGTGCATGTGTGTGTGAAAAACAAAGGCTTATCATGGCAGCATGAAATGAGGAAGGGATCTTCCACAGCTGTCCTCAGGAGCAAGCATGACAGTCATTTTGGCACTTCTCTGATGCCTTTCAGGTGGTTGCACACAACCTTGAGCATTTTCTGGGACAGGATGTGTGTGTATATGCATCACAGTCCCAAGGCATTTAATGAGGAACTTTCCAAAGCTGAAGTATTCCCCACTATCTTTTGCTTATTGAATGGAAAAATTGGCCCAAACCACGCACATGTGCACTCGCATTAGGTAAAATTGCAAAGGATGTGAGTGTTGTTAAGTATAAACATCCATTATTTTCACTCTTGAGAAGATGCTTGCATATATTAAGATTTCTCTACTTCAGATATAAATATGGGTACAGATTTTCTACTGGAAGAGAGCAGGTATCAGCAGAGAACTGGGCCAGGGAAGCACCATCCCTCCATTGTTGGTATATTCCATTGCAGTACACGTCTCTTGGCCTTGCAACACAGAGGAAGCCATGTATGGAGGCACCTGGCTGTACAACTTCAGTTACAAAAAGATTTTGGAGTAGTTTTTCATCTCTCTTCCCTCAATTGGGAATACAAGCTGCAAATGACAGATTAAAATCTTAAAACAGATCTTATGGTCTGAAGACAGCTCTCACCATTCTTGCCTCTGCAAAGAGGAGCAATGCTGGTGACAAGGACTGCACCTAGGTGTGCTGGGGCACGAGGAGGCTGCACACAGGCACACAGGCAGGCAGTGTCCCCAAGGCACAGCTTGCTAAGGTAGCCTCATCCCCAGCTGGCTCAGTCTTTTCACATCACACCTGTGTAGAGTCTGCTGCATTTCAGGGTTTGCTTGTCCCCCTCCTGGGGACCGGGGATGGATTTTGAGGCTTGACACAGCATGAGCACCAAAGTGCCCAGGGCTATTTAGGGAGCCAAAATACAAACCATCAATCCTGATTTAATCACCAGAAATACCTCTCTTGTTCTCAATAGTTGATTCCTCCTTCACTACTATCTATAAGGTGTTTAAACTCTCTTTAAATACAATTTCATGGAGCTTTCATTTACTTTACACTCAACTCATTTAGTTTGCTACCTTTGTTCATAGATGCTGAGAAACTACATTTCAGTTGCCAGTTCTCCCAGTCTTTCTGCTCATTTGCTGCTATTCTTTCTCATAGAAAGAAAAGGTTCTTTATAGCACTTTCCAGGTCAACCTCCTCCTTTGAAAGATTTTTTGCTGATTCCTCCAGAATCTTCCCTTGTGGTCAATGCCATTCTTATGCTTATATTCTTAATAAATATCTAACAGCTTCATGTGATTCTATACTCTCTTGGACTGTCCTAGTGGCAATATTGACATTTCCTGACTGCTCTAAAACTCAGCTTCAGGTGTAAGTGCTTTCTGAGAAATCAAGTTCCAAGAACATTCATAAGCATATCCCAACTGTCCATCTGAACTGTGGGATTATATTCCCTATTGACCAACAATTCACATTTCAAGTACCTTGCTGAAGACTTTAGGTCTCACTTTATTTTTACAACACCGCATGTGAATGGCTGTGAGATGAAATCTTCACTGATTAGGAGGGGATGCACAAAGGCAGTGTCAGAAGTCCAAGCTCTCTGAACTTTCACAGGACCACAACTGAATGAGTTAAAGGTGCTAATGCAATGAGACTCTCAGGCATGGCATGAAATTTATCCATAGTGATTAGGGAAACCCTATCCTTTGGGCTGTTTTGGCACATTAGGCACTTTTTAAAGCTAAATGAATCCCTTATCACCATATAGCTCCACACACTCTGTCTGTGAATCTGT
This sequence comes from Molothrus ater, assembly GCF_012460135.2. Classification (NCBI taxonomy): domain Eukaryota; kingdom Metazoa; phylum Chordata; class Aves; order Passeriformes; family Icteridae; genus Molothrus; species Molothrus ater. Next base: position 26,299,014 of record NC_050480.2, read on the forward strand.
GCTGGCCAGCTGCTTGTATTTACTGTCATCCAGTCTGCCCTATTTATGCTTCAGTGTGCTCTGTACTGCTTTGGAGATTATTTCTCTTCCATGTTAAAGAGTATTTTGCTCTTTAGGTCTCATTAATGTATTTGTTCCTGACACAAGCACACACAAAATCCCAGCAAAGAATGCAAACCCAATTCCTTCTATGACAAAGATCAAAATTTGGTCTTTAATATGAAAGCAGCTGTATTTTTGTTGGAAAATGTAGAGGGATGTAATATAACAGATTAGGTGGTGACATATGAGACAAATGGCCTAATTAATGGCTCATCTTTCCAGAGATTTCTTAATTTATTTTCTGTGGCATTTATTAAGGAATTTGCTGATCACAGAAACATCTTGAACAATGAACATTCTACTTTTTAACTGAATTCTTGCCCAGACACCAAAGGGAGAGACTTAGTTTTAGGAGAAATTACTTTCAGAGGAGTGTAATTGCAACCCTGAAATTCAGGTCATTTCCTTATGGGCTACAGTATGAAAGAGGGCCATTAAAGCTCAGGAAATCTGGAAGAGAGAGTTGCCCACTCTACCTGTCCCCCCAAAAGAAACCATGATCATGCCAAATCATTCTAAAGCATGTAAGGCATGCTTTAGAATGTAGGGCATATTCTCTGTATTCTTCTATTACTGAGAAACTCCTTCTTCTTCCTATGGGGAGTAGGCTGTAGCTGGACCATTGTCCAGCCAGGCTGAAAGAATAGTCATTTGGGAGTGTACAGGGGTCCTAATGAAGAGGAGCTTAATACAGAGTTTACAGGCAGTTTCTGGGATATCCAATAAGGGTCATACCCATCTCCCATTATATTTTGGAGGTTAATGTGCTCTGAATCCTTTTAGCCTCCTTTAATAACCCTGACAAACCCAGTGAGTTCTGAGTATATGCCACCACAAATAATTTCTATTCCAACTCCTTATGAGGACAGAGGATGCATAGGAATGAGGATGGATTGAGTTTCTTTGGTTTTCTGGAACTTAGAGATGCAGATGCAATTTCTCATGTGGAATTAAAGGCAGCTAGGTGCATCAGCATTTTTTGAAATCTTTCTGTGGCCCCAAATCTCAAGATCACACAGGTTTCTAATTCCATCTAAAGTCAATGGAGTTGACCATCAGTCTGAAGACCTAAATCTTAGGGAGAATTTTCAAAAGCACCCAAGGTACCAATTTCCCGTCAATACTGTATATAACCTGCTGATTTCCAAAGAAGAGAACACGGAGTTTGCCATCTACTGCAGTGAAACACGGGGGTTGATTCATTTGTTACAGGCTGAATATATATATTAAACCTCCATTCTCAATCTGTTTCTCCACCTGGATGTCATTGTGCCTAATACAGTGCTCACAAGTTCTTACCCTGCAGTTACCAAACATGCTTGTGTCTGCGCATGAAAGTACTCATGGAAATGGCAGAGACCTATCACATATTTTTCCAGGCATTGCCATTCCAACTTCAAAAAACTGGTTGCAATGTCAGTCGTGAGGTTTTCCAGCATCTGGATTTTTTTTAAGGTACCAGTACTTAAAGGAAGAGGAACTCAGAAAGCCTATTTCTGACATGAATTCTAGCACAAAGAGATAAAGACTGGTTCAACAGCAGCCTTAAATAAAGAAACATGACTAAACAGGAGCACATTCTTATTAGCAAGCAGTTGTCTGTCCTACAGAAAGCAGAACATGCTAATATATGTAACCATAAAGACAGACTCCAAAATATTTAAGTTCATGAGCAGAGGTGTTGACAGTTAAATTGAACTTCTGGCAGGCATTTGCAGCTTGTGAGGGAGCAAACAGCAACTCTTCAGCTTTCAAAACATTTACCAAAGATAATAATTACAAAGCCACATAGTTTCAGAATGACTTTTATTTGTCAGGACAGTTAACAGAGTGGGAAGCAAAGCCAAGAGAAAAGCCAAATGCTAGCAGGAAAATACTGACAAATCACTTGATGTAAATTTGAGCCCTGTAGTAAGACAGGAGAGCACAGGACCTGCCATCTAGTCCCAGCAGGCCCACACTGAATCTGTTATGGTTTTCTGACCTGGGGAGGAACCAGGCTGTGCTGGGATTGTACCCGAGTCTGGTGCAGCCCTGGGGCAGGGCATCCAGTCCGAGAGTGTCCCTTTCCCCTTCACCCCTCTCCAAGTCTGCGTGGGTATGGGTGGGGCTGCATCATGTCCTAGCCAACAGACTGAGAACTTCTTGATGACAGGGAAAGGGGGAGAGAGGAAGGAGGTTTCTAGGAGTAGACAACAGGGATAACCACCCCTGTGGGAAGGGAAGCATCTGGGATATTATCGTTTTCTGCTTGACAGGAGGAGGAAGTGTATCACTCAGTGGATTTGTTCCACATTGTACCTTAGCATCCACCTCCAACTTTCTTCTCCTGCTGCCTTCCCTCTGTGCCCTCTGGCCATCCCTCTAGCCTTATTTCTTCTATTCTGTAGCAAAAGTGGCTGTTGGCAGCCAGCTATCCAGAGCCAGGGCACCTCTTAGCTGGTCCTTTATCTGATTCTCATTAGACCTGTTTCAGCCTGATGAATTTCACATGGGCTCCACAAGTCACCCTGCTCTGCAGGCATTTTCATGAAAGCTGAACTTGCAATACCATCCCTGGGCAGTAAATTTGGGCTGTTGGTTCATTTGTAAAGGTCTTGCAAAGAGTTATCACTTACCATCTCTATTAATTTCCGTGGAAAATAAACATTGGAACTAAAAGAGGGAGGAGACAGGTGAACCGATTTAGGTTAAATAACCTCTAGCAAACGAAACTGTTTTCAGATACAATATAGGTTGTCTGAGTTTTGTTTTTCAGGTATTTGCTTTTAAACTCAGCTAATCCTGACCAGTGTTGGTGCTCTTCTGCTTTCTGTCTTGGAACAGACCCAGAAATAGCAAAATACTTTGCAGAAGAGGCTGTTCACAGAGGAGGTCTGGGAGTACAGAAGTAGGAGAGAGAGAAATTTTATGAGTAAATCTGTTCATATTAATCTTCTGTCCTGATTACTCAGATTAAGAATGTTTCAATAAGCCCGTATTATTTGCAGTACAGAAAGAAGTCAGCCAGGATGTAGACCCTCCTGAGCTCTGTCTATCCACAAAGCCTGGAGAAAATGTAAGTAACAAAGTCTGCCCATAGGATGTGACTCTTGGGAGCAACTCACAGCTATGGCAGCTGACACCAACTGCAGGGGCTGCTCACCTGGGGAGACTATGATAACACTCTTTGTTGGAACCCAGGGCACAGGGAATATTTCTCTGCCTGTCCTGAGAAGTCCTGATCCCCAGGGGAGCACTGCTTTTAACTTTCATCCATAGAGAAAGCTTCCAAGGCTTTGGGATGAATTGGAATCTATGAATGTGTGAAATAGATAATAGTATAGTTTATCACAGGGTGAAAAACTCAGAGTTTTAGGGTTTTAGTATGGAGGTAGATAGAAGACAAGATGGAGGATTTTGGGTGTTGTCTGATCTCCTTCTTGTTCTTCATCTGCTCCATTTTCTGCAGGGTTGGTGGCATGGTTGGAGTGATTGGTTAGATAGAGACACAATGCAGATGTTGTGTGGACAGACAAATAATTAATTATTGGTAGAAAGGTAGAAATAAAGTATGTTCTAAGAGTTAATTGGATAAATTAGCTTTAAAAGACCTTGAATCTGTGTGTCTCGTGACTTTTGGTGCCTTCTCTTTGTACGCTAAGTCTGAGATGTAGACGGTGTGCTGAACTTCTGATAAGAGAAAAATAAACAACCTGAAGACCAAAAAACCAAAATTCCTGTTCATCACTCAATACTGACACAGGACTTTTTACGGCTCTCCCCATCAGGGGGATCCTTGGGGAGGAATTCCACAACTCTAAAACCAGTGGATATCATGCATTTGTTGCCTCATATGTGGCTCAGAAAAGAGAATGTAAAATCTTCTAATCTTGCTGTCAAGCCACTAGCTATCTTCAGTGCATCTTAGCAGAGTGAGGACAAAACCCCCAACAGGTACTCTAGTCCAGTGCTACCCATGTGGATGAGCCGCAAATAAAGATTTCTGAGCATCGATGAACTGTAGCAGCCTGCATAACATACCACAGCCTTGCCATGATTTGGCAATACCAGCAGAAAGATGCTGAAGTGTTACCATAATACTTTCCTTTTCACGCTTCAATAAGTAGTTAAAAAGAGTATTTAACCACCCAGTCTCCATACTGTCATTCCTTTCTGAGACTTCTGGCAGTGATTCTCTAGATAGATGATACCAGTATCATGTTCAGGTGAGGTAGAAACACTTCTGGTAACTGTGCATTCTTACAAAAAAAAAATTCTGCTTGCAAAGAATATACCTGGCTTCAGAGCAAGAACAAAGTGGGAGGCTTGATACACTGCACAGATGTTAAGAAGCATAAGGCAATTACAGCTCCTTTAATTCAGCCTTTCTGTGTTGAAAGCACTGTAGATCTACAGAATTATTTATTATGGACTTCTGCAGGTGCTGCTGCTGTGTCTTCTGGGAAATGCCATCCTGAGTGCATAGAGGCACACAGAATGACACATTGGGTATGGTCAGATCAACTCTCCTAGGGTAGCTATGAGATATTTTCTAAGATAGCACTTTGCCATTCTGGAGTCCTGTGTTTCTGAAGAGCTTCATAGAGCTCATTTGATCCACAGTTGTGAACAGTCAAATCTGTCTTTAGGAAAGAAAAAGAAGAAGAAGGAAAAGAGGACATCCCATTTCTCCCTCAGTTCTGGATTCCTGGGTGTGTACTGAAACCTTTGATGGTTCTGGGTCCGGTCAGGGGTGATGGTGACAATGATGACAATTTTCTGGAAAAGCAATCATTAATTTAAAATGGGGGTTGTCCTTTCAGAGTCATATTTTTTGTGGCAGAAGAGTTGGTTGCAGTCATCAACATCCTTGGCCCATATCAGCAAAATGAGTATTTTTTGTAGGCTATCATTGACCAGATGAGTTTGGTTCATAATCCAAAGAGCTTGACCGAAAACCTGGATCACTTTTTTGGAGTTGACTACAAGACCTTTACTTTAGTTCTGCTTCTTGTAGACCTTTGGCAAATGGAGGTGAGTATATGCGCACAAGAATATGGGGATGCAGGCTCTACAAGCAAAAAAATCTGTGCTTGGCGCAGCATGGAAAGATGCATTTTAGATACTCTACTCAGTCACATCTCACACTTATTCATATAATTTTCTGTGCTATTCTATCCGTTCTCACAGTGACTGCATCCCCCCCCCCCCCCAAACAACCACACCAAACTCTTGTCTTTGGGGCTAATCCTGCTGCCTTCACTCACCCAGACTGGGATGACCCAGCTCTGTATGCTCAGCCATCTCCCAGCCTTGCTCAGGGAGGCCCCATGGCTGTCTCTGCCACACCAGGGAACTGCAGGGTTTAGGCCAGCCAAGTGACCATCCAGGCAACTTCCATGCAGGCAGCATCCAGGGAGCCAAGCCCCCCTGTGTCCATGTGCTGGGAGGACCAATGTCAGATGAGCTCCACAGGGCACATTTGAGCTACATCTGAGCCTCCTTTCACGGGTTTGTTGTCTGCGTGACTGATGTGCCTGGTATCAGGGCAGCTTTGGAGCTGCCCGTAGCACACAGTGGGGGTCCAGCCTCAGGGCTTGGTGATCCTTCTCTTCTAATTATTTCTAGAGAATTACACAGATGAATTGTACAGGCGTGATAAGACTTACCAGGGATTTAAGGAGTACTTATGTGTTTCATGGGGAAGCTGTGGGAAACTACATTCTGCTCAAAATATGTGCAGCAGGAACGGATCCTTTCCTTGAAGGGATCTAAAAATACTCTCTGTTACTATACTGTAGTTGTGTAAACCCTCTGCTTATAGGATTAGAGGACTGTATATATGGAAGGCTCAGGACTAGAGTTGCCACGGTCACACAGTAATTATTATATGTGACCTATAAATTCTCTTTTTGTCTCACATCACTATAGCAATGCATTAAAAGCATTTTGTCCCTTTCTGTCTTTCTTTTTCTCCCTTAATTCTCACATCATTCTGGTGTCTTCATACATGAAGATTAGAAGAGTTTTTCTTTTCAACTTCATGTCATGATGACATCAGGATTGGGACTCCACAGGCTCACACTGAAATAATTGACGCTATTTGCATTTTACATTCTAACAGCTTCATAACAAGATCTCTGTAGACTTGCACTGAAATTGTTTTCCCACTGAAGTCTTACAACACAGCAGCAATATAATGACATTTTAATGGGATCCCTATAGGCTTGCCATGAAATTGTCAAGAGAAAATAGTGGCAATGTTAATTGAATTGGGAACTAACATTATTAAAATCAAATGTGAAAAGTAATTGCACTGTTAGAAGAATTGCAGGAATTTAGGTGCTGATCCTGTGAAGATGTATGCATTTGCACATCAAACCAATCCCCTTGAAATCTACTTCTCTTGGGAATAAAGTTAGAAACTAGAAGAAGCCTATTCATCCTACCTTCTATCTTTGTAAACAAAACAGCTAACCCAAGGACAACAATCAAAGGTGGTGCCTTAACTGTGACATTTTCTATGCCTGTCTGTGCAGATGCTGAACAGAAATTACCTGAAAAGCTTGGCACTTGACATCCTGCACTCTCTAAGTGTACATAGAGTAACAGTTGTTAGCTGGTAAAGCCCTTGGGTACAACCATATTCACAATGAAGCTACTAGGAACTGTGTCATTGACTGTAGCAGAGCTAGCTTGCCATTCCCAGCATCACCTTCCTGTAGATCCCAAAAGCTCAATACACACCTGCTTTGGAGGCTAAACCTACCAATAGGAAAGCTGTTCACTTTATTCCTTGTGTTTTTCTGGGATATAAAAATGTGTTTGTGGGAAGATTTTCTTTATAATTCCTAGTGTGATGGGAAAAAGAAAATTATTTTTAAATGAACCCGGCAATTCTCACATCACTGTGTGAGTGTCAGGCTTTGGAGTTCAGTTATTGCTAATTTCAAGAGTGCTGGAGTGGGCAATGACACCTGGCTCTGGAAGACAGGATGAATGTTCTGACCTTACACCCTTGTGTCTGTAAGAATTACACTAACATCAGCTGGCAGGTTTTTAGTTGGTTGTTAAATCAGGGCATAGCTAAAAATAATCCCACCTGACTAGAAGGATCTAAAACTGTTAAATCCAACATATTGAGTTCTATCCAAAAATAAAGTGTTTTTTATGGGGGATATTTCTGAGTCCCTCATAAGTACAGCCACATGTCAGGAGGAGGTAAGAAGATTGATACACAAAACAAACCATTAGCAATGATAAATTATTCCCTTTCTCTCAAGAGAAGCCCAGAATCATTGATCTGTCATGGAATCCATGCAGACCTACTCCTCAGATGAACAAAAGGCTGAACAACAGAGTACTGATAGGTGGGCTGATAACCCAGGAGATTAGTGCAGGGCCGATGGGGGAGCTCTGGGCTAGAGGTCCAACCTGTCCTCATGGAAATCAGATCAGAATTTTCACTATCAGCATCAGAAAAAGCAAAAGACATTCTTACAACTGACAATACCAAAACTAGGAACTGAGTTACTAGGGAAAGAATACAGACAGATGAAAGTAGAAAATAAAATTATGTCTGTGTTTGAATTCACCTCAAATATCTCATGCATTTCTGGCATTTCATACTAAGAAACCCAATGTAGTTTATGAAAAAAAAATGTAGAGAGGATAAAAAGTCTGATGAGACTGATGAGAAGTAGGAAATGGTTTCTGTTTAAGGAGAAATTGAGAAGACCCTTAGGTTGCACTAAGGACTTGAAAAGGATGGAGGGCATAAAAAAGATGAAAAGTGTGGATATAGTCATTATTTCTAACATCACAAAGACAAAGAGACCCCCAATGAAAATTATTGCCAGATATAAGACCCAGTGAAAGAAACCCTTTTCCTCAGAAACCACAAAATTAAACTGAGGAACTCACTGATACAGAATATGATATATGGCAAAAGCGTAAAGGAAGTCCAAAAAGGATTATATGTCCTCATGGATGATAGGTCCATTGGTAGGCTTTAAAAATTATGATCTGGATGCAACACTGAGCTCAAAAATTCCCACATCCAGAGCTGGCTAGATAAGCCATGGAGAAGGGCAATATGTACCTGCTGGAATTCCTACACTCTGAAGTACTCATTTGAGTTCCTGTTGTGGGATTTAGCTGGACACACTTGGCTGTGTGGGATGGAGCACAGCTGAACTGAAGCATTCCAAGGTTGTGTAATACACGTCAGCAGTCCTTCAGCGCTGGAAAAGTTGTTTCCTGGTCAAACTATTGCTTCATCCAACACCTCTGTGCCTGTCAATTCTACCTGAGTAATGAGGACTGCAAAAAGCAGAAAGCATGACTGACATCAGGCTCCCACCTATGGATTCTTCAGGTGGCCTGGGAACACACTGATAGGGCAGAGAGATGCTTCCTGTGACGTTTGCCCTGTGTTCAAAGAGAGAGTTTCAGGTGGAAATTTTACCAGTCACTATGTTCCTTGCAGACTAAATGTTCAAGTGCACAGTTCAAGTCCACTTACCACTTATGAATGGATTCTGAATTGCCATTTTAATTTTCAGAAATTGTATAATATTATTAAGAAGAACTATCTGCTTTTTGGCTTTATTTTACACCTAAGAACAAAACCAGAAGTGAAGCCAACCACAGCTCCCCTCAGACTGCTCCTGAAATGCCTAAGGGTGAGCACATCCGACTAGCTCAGCTGCACTGGAACTCCTGGCCAAAGAGATCTAATTTATGATAGGGTGTGATTGTCAAGTTACTTGTTTCAGTGGCTCCGCTGTTGCAGTGCAGAAGAACTGGGTGGTCCTCAAGGCCATCGTGAGTGCTCTGCACCTGGGGCTGCAGAAAGTATTAAGAGATGAAGCACACACATGGCTGGCTTGATGGACTGTGACCAGTTGGTCCAAAGTTGTGGGAACCACTGAACGAGCTGTAATCCTTCAGGGGCCAGAGTCCGTTCTCATGTATTCAGAAAGAGACCTGTAATTACAACAGCTGAAACCAGATCAGGCACCAGAGCTGGACGGGGGACAAAACATTAAGTTGTTTCATTTCATTCTGACCTCTTTTTATGGCAATAACTGCTAAAAGGAAAACAAATGTTCGTAGAGATCTGCTTTGTTCTGCCTTTACATGTGAAGCACACAAGGGGCCTTTTCATGCAGAAAAATGCATAAATCACTCCCCTAGTTTTACTTATGGGAATGCAACATTTTCATATTAGAGAAATACAGCCAGTAACGAGATGCACAGACATCCGACAAAGAAGAATAAGGATTTCAGAAAAAATAAAGGAGATACCATTTAGATACCAGCCAAAATGAAGCAGGAAGCTCATGAGGAAATGTGATTACAGGAATTAAGCAGAGAAAGTGTTTCATATATGTATACAGGGCCAGATTCCCAGTAGCTATTGCTTGATATATCTTACTCACTTTCAGAGAAAAGACTACAACAAGTCAGTTCTGTGATTTTATTGGCATAATTTAATTACTGGCTACTTCTATGCCTCTCCTCTTCCTTTTTCTTTTTGGTGTGCAGCTTCACTCGTCATAAAAATATTTTATTGCTTTTTACAGGGTCAGTTTCAGTGAAGCATCAGACATCCTGGGTGACCCAAAACCAGTAATGCTGATATGAGAAGGTAGGTGGAACACCTGGAAACAATGACAGATGAAAGCAGACCACAGCTAGACCAATAGTATAAGGGCCTTCCAATACTCGGTAGTTGGAGAGACAGTGCTATGGATATATGGATAGATGTTTTCTTGGCTTCTTTTAGCAAGAAAGCAACCACAAGAGAAGATCAAAACAAATGTTCTTAAGGTACAATCAAAGTAACATGATAATGTCACATCATATCTGCATTATCCCAATTAGGAGAAGTAGATGTTTGCTTTCAGTTGGACATCAGCTATGTCAGATGTGTTAGGACTGCAGTGAAGGACAGCAGAGCAAATCTTCATGTATAGGACTTTTATTCCACATACTGTGAAGGCAATTTTGTTATAACTGGTCAAAACATAAAACTTACATTAATAGAAGTTAGCTGTGCTTGTTTAAAATTGGGATTAGAGGCTTTTTTCCAAAATGAATAAATACCAGTGTGTTAGAAAGAACAATATTTGTAATAAGCTTTCAATCTGTTAAAATAAATACTATAAAATGTGATTATATAGTAAGAAAGTATATATAATATGATGCTTTAGAAAAAATGGCTTTAAACCCAGCTCATGTTTCACTAAACAATTGCTAAAAATGCTAGGCTTGCTGGAAATGGTTCAGGCTTCACTAACCAATTAGGAAGTTTAAAAATGCTAATTTCTGGTAGATTGCACCCACTATGACTTTCACTTTCTTGCCTACAGCCTGTAGTCTTTAAGTACTTCTTGTAAATCTTTTAGGAAGGAATTATAGATTTATTTAATATTTGTAGCTGACCTCACTGGTTCAGTCTAGATCTATGACAAAGTTTCTTAAAAACTACTGTGCAACAAAACTGCCACCATGATACCTTAACAGAGGATTTATAAAAAAATCATGTTACAAAATCATCTTATGTCTTTGTTAATAGGATTTGTTTTCCCTCACTAAGGCTCATGCAGGACATAGACTACATAAAAAAAGAGAGAAATATTCTCAAAAAAGGATGGGACATTCATCATATGTGATGAGCTCCTTATAAAAATCAAATTTTCATACGGACACTTACATCAGAGAAACTGTTTGGGAAAACTCTTTAGGAGCATTTGTGTTCCTGAGGGGCTAAGCCTCTAGGTCATGTCAGTTCTACACCTATTTTCTAGTTGATAGCAAATCTGGATTGCAATCTCCTTCTCTTCTCTAGCTGTCCCAAATGGAGCAAAGCATCCCAGATAAAAATTGTCTGTAAATAGTATGTGTGGATATCCTCTGGGGAAGAGCATAAAGGGAGCTCTCCAGATTTCCCCAGGAGGCTCTGGTGCTAACATGGCAGGGGAGCAGAGCAGTGTGGACTCACCACCTGGTAGTTTGCTTTGTGCTGTGATAGAGGCTGGTGTGTGGAAACATTGAGGATGACATCATTGCCCTGGGCCTCTACAGATCTGCATGGCTCCAGGGGCTGTGTGTGCTCTATGCATCAGCTGTGCAGGCCCACAAAAGTCTCCGAGTTCATATTGCTCCTCACTTCCTACCTATATAGTTGCTCTGTGGACACAGGTGCCTTTAAATTCTTTCTGCCTTCTAGACAGGTACCAGAGAGGTCTCTTTGGGGAGCACACTGACAATCTTTGTCCAGTGTCTACCACTTAATATTTTCAAAAGGCCTTGGAGATGACCTCTATTGAGTCTGCAGGACAAGCTGTGCTGCAAATTAGACCAGGTTTAACCATCCCTTAGGGAAGAACAGGCTACTACCTTCAAGAGAAAGGGGTTTAAGTTTCACATGAGCTGTTCATCAACCCTAGCTGCTCCTGAGAATAACCTGTGCAGATGGGATACTTTTCTGAGTGGATGTCCTGTCAAAATACCACTTGGAAAACTGTGCAGAGATACTCAGGGTGGCTGCTGTGTAAGACAAGGAAAGTGAGGAAGAAGACCATGGTTTGGCCTGAATTTTTTGGGAGACAATCATATCTGACTGCAAAGTATTGACTAGAAAATCTTGAGTCCCAAAATAAAACAAACATATTCCATATGCACAGAGGAGGAGAGAAAAACATTGCTATATAAAGGATGATTTGCACTCAGATTCAATTACTGTTCCAAACAGTATGTGGCATCCTATCTCATAATGGCAGTCCTGAAGATTTAAAATAAATTTACCATCAAATAACACACCAAAGCTTTCCTGCAAACCTGTATTTGATTCAAATTACTCCTGCTGTGGGAATTTAAACATGCATCCTTCTTTATATGGGCTTGTTCAAAACTGGCAGGCAAAACACAAAGAGCAGTGTCAATTAAACTGTATGGGTAAAGAGGAATGCATGAAACAGAAATGAGAAGTACCAGTATGTCAGGGATTCATGCCATCTATTGTTTAGCAGTTGTTGATGTGTAGTTCAGATGGACACTTCATCCATGAAGTGATCCTCTAATCAGATTTGCACAGGAAATGCATCACTTGCAGGCATCATGTGTGCCCTCCCTTGGGATAAAGCACTCTGGGAAAGCATGGTTTAAGTAATCATGGATGTCACTTGCTGAAGACAAACCTTGCTATTTGTAGCCTTCTTCATTCCTAGGAAAGGAAAATTGCTGAAGGTGCCACAGGCAGATCCCTCAGTGAGGCAAATGCTGTGATTTTAATGCAATCTACAGGAATGTTTACTCACTATGCCCTCAGCTCAGTTTGGCTAAAAGCTGTAACTCAGACTTTTTCTTACAGTTATGAGGTGAGATGGAAGGAAGTTTTCATCTGGACATCTGTACACATACACACGTGTCTTCAAATCATCTTTGAGAGTATAGGTAGGAAGCTATTGATCCTTTGGGTTTGGAACCAAGTGCCTAGTACTTGTAGTAAGGGTAAGTCATTGCTCTCCAATAGGTATCAGGGGCTCTGACTCTCTAGGGATGCTCACTCAGGCATTTTGTGCAATAAAAGATAACAGCCATGCATTTTCCTGAATGGGGGAGTCAGTGCTGCAGACTTTCATATGTGGAAAATGTCCATGTACAAATATATATTTGTGAGGAAATATATATATGTGTGTGTGTGTGTGTGTGTGTGTGTGTGTGTGTGTACAAACATTTTCCTACTATGAAAACAACTGACTGCTTTAATGAACTGCTTTCATTCTGAGATCATAATCACTCTTGCATGCATATGTGCACACACACAAAGAGATGGAGACAACTAGATCTCTAAATAGAAACGTACACGTTCTGGCTGTTTTTGGCTTTGCTTTTCTCTCCAAGCCTTCCAGGCAAATGGCAGCAAGTCTCTAAGTCTTTCCAAGTGATCCTCCTGGGGCTTGTTTGCCTGAGTTCAGGCCTCTCACAGGGAGCACACTGAGCTGAGCTACCTAAAAATCTGCCCTGCATCCTTTCTGGCATCTGTGCTGGGTCTGTGAACAAGATTTCACTCCCTTCTTGAGGTAGCCCTTAGAGTTCTGTCATGGGTTTAAGGGATATCAATAGTGCATGCGAGGTGTGCACACTCCTGCAAAGAAAAGGATTGCATTGTGACATGCAAAGTGATAGGAGACACCAGCCTCAGGTTTCCTCAGCCCCAGTGAGCAGTTTAACAAGGCTTCATGATGCATGTCACCTCTCCTGCCATGCCCCTAGGACACGCTGCGTGTCTTTATTATGCAGTGTGCATACTATATCGCCTCATCTGTAATTATAAATATATGTTTAGTGTCACTTCAAAGACTTCCCTTGACAGGGGTGTTCCCTTTTCAGGGATTTTGAATCTCTGAAATTCTTTCTCCAGAAATTCTGGAGCAGGGTGTGATAGCCTCCTGCTGACAGTTACCTGTGTTCAAAGGGACTGCCAAAGAAAGCCCCTTGCAAAGCAGAGAAAACTGACTTTTGTGTCACCCATGGAGGATGCATTGGCTTCTGTAACAAGAGGTCATTTTCTATGCTTGGCTTTTTTTAAGCTGGAAGGTATTTAAGGATGGATACAGAGAGTGGAATTGTACAACATGAAAGGGTTAGCAATAGTTTAGCCTTTGCATCAGGTACATCTTATCAAAAATCCTCCTCTTGGCTATGCTTGTTCACATATATTTTAAACAGTCCAGCTATGGAAACTAGAACTTGGCTAACCCGTTTATTCCTTTTGTGGCATTTTCCTGCAAAATGACCATTTTTTTAGAAGTACCCATCTGTTAGTTTATGATATTATTATATTACAGTACCATCTAGAGGTCCCAAATGGGATCAGGGCCATTCATAGTCAGTGTAGCCTGCAGTTGTCTTCTGGGAGAAAAAGTATACAACCTAAGGGGATCAGAGAAAAAGAAATAATTACTGTCCCTATCTCACAAATTCTGACCCTATTGTATGAATTATGTATACAGTAAGATGCACAGCAGTCAGTTGAGGAACACAGACCTGCCAGGTCTGTCATTTTGGCTAGGACTATATTGTTTTTAGAGACAACCCACAGCCCTACCTAGATTCCACCAGGAATCTACTGGATTTCTGGCTGTCTGGCAGCTGTCATGAACACCCAGACAAAAAGGCTGTTGTGCAGATCAGCACCTCCCAGACACATCCAGTTACTTCCTTTGGACTGGCCAAGAGGTATGGGAATAAGAGACAGAGCTGGGATGTGAACAGGGTCTGCTGAGTGTTAATCCCAAGGCTCTCCGCCACCTTACTGTTTGTTGGTCATAGCCACCTGAAAATGAGAAAAACATTGGCTGGCAAACTTTCATATTCTTTGTAAGGAGTTCATATTTCTGAAAGACTTTCATCACGTAGGATTTATGAACATATTTCTGAGAGGGTGGGTTTCCAGACCTTTAGCCCCTCACCTAAAGTAGGTTTTCATGGACTTCCTATGAAAATTCCACTGTGCAATGTCATTGAAGAGAGCAGTACTACAAAACTGAACTCAGGGTAAATTTGGACCATGATTTAGAATTCATATATGGAGCTAGAAACCATAAGCAATTTGAAACATCTTTGCTCAGACAGGTTGAGCATTTTTCTCCCAGAAGGCAGCAACATAGTAGTTGATCCTAATGAAGGTAAATTTATCCAGTAATTTTTTACATATAAACAGACTCAAATCACCTAATTTAGGTACAGCAACACTTAACTACAAGTCCCTTTAGCTCCAGGAAGAAGACCTAGAGCATCTAAATGAGTCAGATAGACCAAATGCACAGTTAATAAATGGAGTCTCTGAAAGGGAATCCAAAAAGCTGGTGTGTTTGTGTGGGAAAATGTGAAGAGACAAAACATGCTAGATGAAGGGAAGCAGAATATCTGAAAACTCTTTCTGCTTCATAACATCAGATGCTTTCAGTCACCTGAGAATTAGAATATTAGAATATTAGAATATAGGATATCACTGCATTGAAACATTGTGAGTCTACACCACAGAAGCTTCCTCCAGTCTCTCAGGCACTTGTGTCAGTGCCACATTCCTCCATTTTGCTGAGGTTGGCTTGTTGCATAGCTGGGAATGCAAAGTCACAAGGTCAGGAAGGAGGGTAAGAGCAAGGACAATCCTGCACTAAGGGCAGAATGTGCAGCTGGGAGGGCAGAGCCCCAGCCTGCCCTTAGCTCCTGCCTGTCCCTTGTTTGTTGCCCTTTTTCTGCTCTGCTAGCATAGACAGAGCCTGACAGGGTGCTTTGATGCACAGCATGGAGGTGCCCTGAGAGTCTGGTGGTGTTAAAAACTGGGCAACTTATATGCACCCCTGAGCCAGGTCGTCATGGTCCAGTTCAGACAATCTAGACTTATAACATTTCTCGTAGTCAAAGTAACAGTAGTATTTATACTGCAGTAGGGTTTATATGTCCTGTGCCTTGGGCTTTCTGAACTTCTTCTCTGTAGCATGTGACTACCCACAGTGTTGTCTGGTTCCTTCTTCTTGGATTTAGATTGCCATTGAGTTACAAAGCTCTACCTGTTTCCTACTCAAACACTTCACTAATCAATGCATGATCCAATTCAGGCATCAGCTCTGAAGAGACATCCTCACAGCTATAATGAACATACAGAACTATTGGCCACATGATAAAAGAAAAAAGGTTGGCTACTGAAAGGGAGGTAGAGAATATTTACTCCACTCTGCATCCCTATTCAGGCTTTGACAGTATGCAGGACAAAACATGTCTTGGAGATACTAATTCCACATGAAAGTATGGTCTGTCTTTTCCTTTTGTGGCAATGGAAGTTCAAGATTTTTCAGTCTAGCATCATGCCTCAACATCAGTTGAGACTGCAGCAGTTTTCAATTTTCACATTGTGACCCTTTGTCTTACGTGGTCTTACCTGAATCTAGCAAGAACTGTGAATGTTCCAGTTCTCCACCCTCCTGGACCAAGTCTTGACCAATGGACTGCACTGTCTAGGTTTTTGTAAATATTGAGGGGATTTGGTGACCTGAGAGCTGCTAAACGGGTAACATTTAATCTCATTCCTGTGTAGATACTAATAAGGTGTCCAATACCGCATAGATATTTTTTGGTCAGCTGTCATTTGTCTGTTAAGGATGCTAAGTCAAGCTTTGAGCATGAAAAGTAAATCTGTTCCTTCTGTCATTGGACATGAGGGCATTTGGAGCCATATGCTAAGAGTGACTATATTGGCATATATTTAAATAATGTTGCACAGCTACATTACCACTCTTTCCTCTGGACTGGGGTGAGCTCAGAGCATGGAGTGAGGGCAGGGAGCATGAGAGATGGGAAAGAACAACAGATCCTCCATGCTGGACTAAACTCTGATCTCATAAGAGCTACGCAAATCTTTTGTGAGCTTTCCTGTTAAAAGGTTGTTTTTTAAAAGAGAAAGCAATCCCTGATAGTTCCTATGGTCCAACAGCATAGATATTCAATTTTGATGCATCTATCTTTAATGAAACAAGGATGGTGTTAGACACTCATGACCTTCGTGACTGTGGACCTAAGGTCCTAAGAGTTCTGGATGGCTGAGCTAGAGGGCACTCAACTCTGTTTAAATTGCCTGTAAGAGCAAATTCCTGTGGCTGGCTTCATGCCATCATACCTGTCCCAGTGGAGGCTAAATACTGTGTTGGATGACTGACCTACATATCATTACAGAAGAGAAATGTTCCCTGCTGCAGCTCCTGCCAAGTGCTGTAGAGCTCTGATTGGACAGATGAATGATGGCAAATGCACTCCTAATAAAGCCAATGCCATTAAGTTAGAAAATGAGGCTGCTGTCATGTATGAGTGGTGGCAGAAGCATTTCTAGCTTAACAAGGTCTGACAAGACCTCCTCAACGTGCTCAAATGAAATCAATGTCAACACCTAATCAGTTAAGCAGGTAATGGATTATTTAAAAAAATTTAAACTGTAGCTGCATTAACTCATTTAGAAAGAGGGAACACGTGACTTCTACAGATAATGTAACATATTGTAACAGTTGTCACATTCGCCGGGTTCAAGGAAAAGCTGCTTTAACCACAAGGGCTAGGATGTGTACGGCAGCATGGCGGCAGAATGTAGGGCACGTCACGAATTCATGGACAAAGGAATTTGCCAGCCTTATCAGTAGTCACTGCCTGGGTTTGCATAACAGGTCGGCTCAATGAAATATACATAACAGCATCTGTTTCTGCATTTAAGAACACAGTGTGCAATGTGAACCATCACCCACTGGATAGAAACTGGGTGATAGGATGAGAATCCAGCACTTTAATGAGCAACAGAGGAAGAATTTGCTATCATGTGTGGGACGCTAGGGAAAGAGGCTGGAAGGAGTGTACACAAATGACCTGAACTTGAGCATCCTTAGGCCCTTATGAATTACCTAGAGAAGTTAGAACCATAGCTAGCAATCTCAGACAGGAACTGGATAACTCTCCTACACATGCAGTTACTGAAATGGATTAGGACAAACCCCTTGCCTTGGGGGTCTAGTCCCTGCTTAGGGCACAGAAATGAAGCAGGTATTTGCATGGCACTGACACAAGAGGGTTCCCATGCCTCTCTCTGCAGCATGTGCAATGGGTCAGTGTCAGGCCAGTGGATTGGATGGCTAAGCCTGATACAGTGCGCCTATTCCTGTGATCCTATGAAAAAGTTGCTTTAGAAAACAGCCCTGAGAATCACCACCCAGCTGGACTGGAGCTCCTGACCCTTCTCACCTGAATAAACAGGCAATATTCTGCACTGCCCTGCAATTGGCTCCTGATCCCTGCTTCACTCCCCATCCCAAGGCTGCCCCAGTCTTCCCTGTCCAGTCTCCAGTCCCCATGGCAGCAGTGTCAGCAACAGACCTTTTTCATCAGGACTCCCCACTCCCTCTGTTACAACCATCTCATGTCTTACCTCTGGACCAGAAAAACCCGTGGCTTTGCTCTCACCCTGGTTTAAATGATGAGCAACTCTGCTCGAGTTGATTCAGTTGAGAAACTCAGAATTGGAGAAGGTGAAATGAGAATTGGAGGAGTCGAAACGAGAACTGGAGCCCTCTCATCTTCTTTTGTAGTTGTTTTGCTTCTCGCTGGTGCTACTGAGACACACTGAAGATGCAAAGGGCATGAGCAACGTGTGAGCCTGAGGCCATCATGGGTGGGCCCTCCTGTAGTTATTAATCTGAGGTGTCTAAGCCACACAGGGATGAACTGTCTGGAATGTGACACCTTCGCTATGCTTTAATGGATCCTCACGTCTCCTAAAGTATCATCGTATCATGAAATTTGGGGTTTATTAATACACCAGGAGAATGGGAATCGCAAAGTTTTTCTTCTTTAGGATCTCACTAATAATCAGTTCCCAGCTGTCTGTCTGTAAGGGTGGAACACCGTCGTTAGCTGATTAGCGGCTCTGACAGCCCTTGCCAGGGGAGCAGAAGCGCCTCTCGCTGCCCCGCGGTGCCCGGAGCAGCGCGGGGCCGCGCCCGGGGCCGCGCCGGCAGCCCGCGGGGCCGCGCCGCCGCCGTGCCCGCCCGCGACCAGCAGGTGGCGCTGCGGGCCCGGCTTGGCCCCGCCGCCCGCAGGGAGCGCCCGCGGCGGGAGCGCGGAACGGCAGCGGCGGGGACGGCGCGGGGAGGGGGAGACACTGCCGGGTCACCGCCACCTCTCCCGGGTCACCGCCACCTCTCCCGGGTCACCGCCACTCTGCCGGGTCACCGCCACTCTGCCTGCCACCGCCACTCTGCCGGGCCACCGCCACTCTGCCTGCCACCGCCGCCCCGCCGGGCCACCGCCACACTGCCTGCCACCGCCACTCTGCCTGCCACCGCCACTCTGCCGGGCCACCGCCACACTGCCTGCCACCGCCGCTCTGCCTGCCACCGCCGGTGGGGACACGGGCTGACTCCGCGGGGCAAAACAGGTGACTGAGAAGCGCCTGAGGTGCGGGTTTTGCATGAAGGATAATCACGGCCGTGTTGCTCCGTGTCAGGGGCTGTGGCAGCCGGTGTTGAAGGAGCTGAGGAGGAGCGGGACGCCGTGGAGTGAAGGTGTCCTCTGCAGGAGGCCATGCTACGGCTCCAGTCAGCGCCAGAATCCTGGCACTGGTTCTCTCTTCACAAAGCTACAGCTGGAAACTGTGGGTAGCTCCCGACAGGAGGGAGCCCAGCCTACAGCGGGCTGAGCGTGAGGCAGCGGGGGCAGGCAGGAGCCCTGCTGGCAGGGAATGGTCTGGGGAACAGCCCCACAGCTGCAGGCTCCAAGGCTAAAGTCGGCTTGGAGACTGATGGCCCTTGCTAGCGTGCCTGCGGAAGCGGAGAAAGGGCCCAAATCTGGCCTGGGTGACCCAGACCCCTGATGGTGTGCTGGGAAGCCAGAGCAGTGCACAAGAGGCAAGCAGAAGAGGCACGCAGGAGGCCTGCTGACCAGTCTGACCTGTAACTGTGGCAAGTGGACTGCCAAATGTTATGGCAGCTGAAGAAATTAAATATCTTTTTTGTCAAATTATAAAAAGTGAAGGTGCTAGAGGAGAAGAGATTAGTTTTTGGTACTAGTAAAGACCATTTTTTTTGTAAAATGCAGTTGTTTGGTGCAGAACTGATGTCTCCACTGACACAGAGGCCAAACCAAATTAAAGATTTGGCTTACTTTGCTTTTGATGCCTATATTTCATAACCTCAGAGGTCCATTCAAATCTTCTGCATGTACCCTGCTTATCATCAACACTTCTCCCTTCTTTCTAACCTATGATTTCTGGTTACTCCAGGAGGCTTCTCCCAGCCCATTATAAATGGGAGATGTTTAGAGTAATGATATTTTGAAATCAGTACATGAAGAGATAGTTATGTGGTGTTGGGAGGAACAGGATGAGATATTCACAAAAAAAAAAAAATTAATACATGTCTCATCAAGAATTTGTTCCCCTTCTTTCCCCAGGAAGTTGGCCTTGCTTGATGAAATGATTCTGTACTTTCAGATAGCAAAATATTTTTATTGTGAATTCCTCTTAGTTTTGACCACAAAGTTTTCCCCTCTGAGGTTTCCTTGCTGACTATATGCAACCTGCCATGGAGGTACATCCAACCCAAACCTTGTCCTGGAAGCTCCAAGGGTCTTATCCTCAATATGACATTAGTCATGTGAGGGGAAAATGCTGAAATCCTCTAGGAAAAACAATGACAAGAAGTGGCCCATGTTAAAACAATTCATTCAGCCAACAGGCTGCTCCTTCCTTGAGCTCAAACTGTTCCAGGAAGAAAAAAACTAGATCCTCCTCACACCTGGGGCTTAAAGTTAGTCCTTGTTTTATACCACATGTGCGATAAATTCATGACTTCAGGGAAGCACTGGACCTCTTTTGCATGTGGAAACTGATTACAACAGTGTTGTCAAGAAAGAATCCTGACACTGAAAACTAATCATTCATTTTCCTATCTAATCACAAAACTGGATGTTGAAAGAGATACAATATGTGCATTTTATTGGACAGTTGCATAGTAAAAGCTTACCTGGAAATTAATCTTGAATTCCTGAGAGAATGCATGAAGTTGCAAAGGTGCCTGAATGGCTCTAAAAAAAAAAATCATCTGGGTTGATGGTAGTGTATCAAATAAAGAAAGGAGTATTTAGTGAGAGCAGTATTTGACATCATCTTTGACGTATTCATTAACAATCAGAGGGAACACAATGCATATCACTAACACTTTGAAATGACACTGGGTTAGAAATGTTGCTGAATTGAGAATGAAGCAAAGAAATCCAGAAAGAAAAAACTGTGGATAAAAATTAACTATATGAAATTTGTCTGAGGAAAAAAGACACAGCATAAAGATGTCTATGAAAAGTAATTAATAGGTAGTAAAAATAAGGCAAGCTATTGAATGTCAGGGTGGATATCCCCCTTCATTTCATTGCTGCACCAGTCCAAGCTGTGGTAACTGATTTAGATGTTTGTTTATCTCATAAAACAGTTGCAGTAGCTCTCAAGTGATCCCACTCCACTGTCATTGTTTAACATAACAATGTTAAATTCAGGACAGTATTATTTGAACAGTAGGGACAAACTGGCAAAACTTTGGGGAAAATCAACAGAAGCAGTCTGACATGCAGCAAATAGATGGGTATGAATCTGTACACCACTACATAAAATGTAAGACATATTTAAGGGGATTTATTCTTCAGGGTCAAATCAGGATGTGTGTCTTTTTCCTAGTAAAGACAGAGAATTGTAAAATATCCCATATGCATAGAACAGATACCGAGATAGTTTTCAAGGCTGTGCCAACAAGACTCACAATCCAAGCACTGGACAGTATTCCTTCTAGAGCTCATTATATCTTATGTTTATGGGTGCCTCGTGTTTAATTTTGGAGGTGGACAGTTCCATCACTGATGACACTGAAAGGTAAAGTATAAGCTTACAACAGGGGACTTCATTCTGTGAATTCTACACAATAAAATGAAAGTGGCTAAACAATTTCTCCTCAAACCCATATTTGTTTCCAGAAGGAATAATTCCATCAATAAATAAAAGGAAATGAGCACCATGTGCATCAACTGCAAGATTTTTTCATCACAGAAACAATGACTTACAGCACTTTGCCAGTGAAACTCTGCCCAAATCACCGCTTCTTTGGAAATGGTAGGAAATTCTGGGAGAACAGGCTCTGATGAAATGTTAACTGTACACTGTGCTATGTCCTATCAGATCACAAAACTTGCACTATTACTGTATTGTAGAGAATGCTGATGTTAGTGAAAGGTAAAATACAGGTTTTTGGCTTTGCATTGTGAGAGAATAAAGCTGTGTAATTAATAGCAGCATTCCTCAGAGGTCACAGCAATGCCAGCCCCAATGGACAATGCTAAACTTGGTGGGCAGAGGGGGCAAGACTTGATGAAGCACGTGGAAAAATGTGTCAGTGACACTTCCACCTGTCTTTCTCAGATGCTCAGGGAATTTATAAGGCTCTTTCGGCTGAGAGTTTTCATCTACAAGTGAGTCTTAAAAGGTGTTTGAGATAACAGTGGGCTATCAGGAGTTTGGAATTCCAGGCTTGCTAGCCAGTTCCCTGTCCCAGATTGCTCAGCTGTAAAATGCTTTGCTGCTTTTGCTTACAGGTGCCTGTAGCCGTACCAATATCCTGAAGCACACAGGTCACACCGGGTGTTCTTCTTGCTGACCTTCACTCTGTAATGGACAGTCAGATTTGCAGTCTTGCCTGATTTGAAGAGTTGAGTGTGGGTTCTCAGAAATATTTTGTCCCCCCTTTTTTTTAAGCATTGTCAATTAGGTCTCCACATCTAGTTAAAAAAACCAACGCACTGCATTTGCAAATCTGCCATTTCAACACAACCATAGACGAAAGGCAGCACTGCCTTCCACCACCTATTTCAACTGGATAAAACTTACCTGTTTGTAAATGAGAGAAGATTTATGAAATATCAGTGTCACTGACCTGCTTGTGATTTTGTTTCTGGTTGAATGTAACCAGGGACTAGATACTGTTGCCACAAAGTTAAAAGGTGAGATTAATTGCTATTATGCCATAAATAAATGCTGAATTCTATAAGCTCTGTCTGGCTTCTGTCCTCACTTCTTCCCCTCTGGTCTTCCCCAGCCAGTACTGCTGCACCAGCTGGAGATGCCAGTGATGCAAACCTGAGCAGGAAGCACTGGGACCAGCAAATACAGGTTTCCAAATCATTATTTGGGAATTACACACAAAGGTACAAACTCTCCCCACCTACCCAGCTTTATTCACTCCTTGGACAGCAGGGATTTGCAAGAAATGAGGAAACATTAATTATAACTATGACAATGTCTGTTCTGGACATACATGAACACAAGCAGATTTTGCAGATGAAATGTCAGTGAGTGCTGGTGGCAGTGGGTACATGTGCTAGTGTTGGTGGTTAAAACCCAACCACCCGTGTGTTCCTCCCTGTGGCCTCCTCTCCTCCCTTCCCTGGGCTCTGCTCTGGCTGCTGGGTCCCTGACGGTGCTGCAGCGCTGACTCGCTGACGCCATTTCATTTCTGCATGACACAACAGAACAGGCCTCAGAGATTCCTTTATAGTGGAAAAGATATACCTAAACAGATGCTCCAAACAGATGTAATCAAACACAGATGTGATCTGAGGAATCCCAGGCGGGCTCTGAGGTCCAGCCAAACTATATGGAGCACAGACTGACAGCAAGCTGAAAATGCAGCAAGGGGCTCACCTTTCCCCTCTGCTGAAGCTGGCCGAGCAGACAGAGATAGGTATGGCAGATATGAACATGCACCAGCTGCTGGGGGACATCTGGGGGAGGCCAGGCTGCAGGAGGGACCCCTCATCCTCCAGTAGTGCCTACCCCTGCCCGGTGCTGGATGCATTGCTGTCCTTGGAGAATTTGGTAGTAGATGACTTTGTCAAAGTCAGCTGTTTTTATCACCAGAGTCTACCCAAACAGCCTGGTCTTCCAAAGGGACTGCATCCAAAGAGACCCTGACTCTTTCCTTTTATTTGATGGTGAGTGGCAAGGGGTGGATGAGTTTTCTCTAACTTGCAGAGAGCATTAAAGCCATTCCAACTCATGTAAAACCACTTGTCCTGGGGCATATTCATGGAAGGGAGGTGGGGAGATTGCAGAGTAAAGAAAGTAGGGGAGTTAATGGCAGAAATGAAGAATGAGGAGCATGGGTCTTTCTTTTCATGTCATCGTGCCTGGTACTGCTGTTGGGGGTCCAGTCACTCCCTGCATCTCCTTATACATTTGCTGAAGGATTACAGGGAAGCCAGGTCAGAGGGCAAAAATAATGGGTTTGTGTAAGAGTGGTGCCACCTAGAGCAAGTCCGAAACTGGAGGTGAGTACCTGAGGGGGGGCAGAGTAGAGAGGGCTGGACCCATTTCAGGGAAATTTTTACTAAATAATATCTTCATCTAGGACCCTAGAATATGGGGGTAGAAAAATCCTCGAGATGCAGTTATCTAAGCAAAGTCAATGTGCATTTCTATGAGGGAGAATTAATCACTTCTTAAATTGACTCATGCTATGGGCTTGATCCAAAGTCCATGGAAAAACTCTGACTGACTTCACAGCTCCTTGGGGTGTAGGTGGGAACTTTGCCACTGTCTTCAAAAAGAACAGGGCTTTAGCCCTTGGCTGAAAAACAAATCAAGGAAAAGACACAAATCCTTGTCAAACACTTTAGAAAGAATTTATTATTTGAATTTCTGTAGCTATACTGTTTCTAATAACATTAAACACCCATGAATCTATGTTTTAAAGCATATTGTGCCTAAATAGAAGTTGTACACATATCTGCTTAGATGTTTGTAGGCTATGAGTCACTTAATAGAAAAAGTAGCTATAGAGGTTGTACAGACTGAAAGTAACATGTTAAGTAGCACCTTTGAGTCCTTCAGATTTAGTATCAACTCTTTTCTGGTTAGTGCAAATGACTGCTTTTCAGAATAGCTGTTTTACTTAACTTCTCTTACAGAAATGAGCTGGGTGACAGTAGCTATGATTTCAGCAGACCAGGTAGGTGGAGATTTTTTTTCAAAAGCTTATACTAATAAATTGATGACAAAGTGAAAAGTATGAATAGGAAATATAAAATATCCATTTGTCAAAGTCCTGCAGAAAAAGAAATTAGAATTTTAACAAGCTTTCTAAGTAAAATCCTCATAAGACATTGAAATGGTAGAAAAGTTTTGAAGAGGTCTTTTGAAATGAAGTAGTGGTTCTAAATTTAGATTCAGATTAATATACAGTGCATACACACAGAAAGATTTTTAGAAAGAAGCTGAGATTGTGTTCATGATTATGCAAACAAAGAAAAAGCAGACTAAGATTTGCAACACTTTCTGAGATTTTTCCCTATGTCCCGTTTCTTTAACTTCTTTTACATTTTCCATACCTAAAAATAGGTGACACCAAACTAAGCTGGCTTTGACCCCAGCTGCCCTTGCCACCAAAACCGTCCTCGGAAAGCACTGACTTTCACCGGCTCCACATTCATCTCGGGATGATCTGAGCATGCGGTTTGCGTTCAAGAATGCCCTGTAAATATAAACAACTATTACTACTGGAGTACATTTAATGACAAAAATGTGCTAATGCCGCGCTAACGACATTGGCCCTGGAATTACCTTCCTTATAAGGGCGACGCTGCTCGGCCGGGCCGGGCGGGCTGCGGGGCGGCCCCTGCCGCACTACCGTGTCCATCCTCTCATCTTTGTCCGCAGTGAAGTAACCTAAGGCAAAGGTGTGTGCCCCCACCCTCCGAGGGCACCCCCTCCCAGCGCCCTGCTGGGACGCTCACCGACGGTGCCTCACGGTCGGCAACACGAAACACCCGGAAAAGTGAGAGCAAATCCACCTCTCGCCTTAAGGCTCTTACTCCTCCGAGTTGCGAAGAAATAATAAAATGTTTTTGGGGAAAAATTAATAATAATTATAAAATAGAAATACCGGCCCTCGCCGCCGCAGGACCGAGAAGGGCAGCTCGGGCAGCGCCCACGGGCGTGCGACCGCCTCGGTCCTGTCCCTCCCTGGCCCAGCTCGCAGGGCAGAGCGAGGTGCGGGGTGGCCTCCCGGGGGGCTTTGGGGTCAGAAGCGGTGGTCCCGCTCGGCAGCCCTCACCCCGAGGCCCGAGCGGCGGCACGGAAGGGCTGGTGAGGGCCCTCCCGTCCAGCTCCCGGGTTAGTGCAGATGGGAAGCACCCGCCTACCGAGGAGCTGCTTTTAATTAGGCGCGGTAATGACCTTCTCCTCGGCCAGGAGAGGCGAGTCAAGTGCTTTTGCACTCACGGCCGTTATCCTGCCTTCGATGAAGGCTTTGCACGAACTGCTCTTAAAGTTGCGGCAACAGAAGGGTTAAAAAAGCCCCCGGAGCCCCGGTGGCCGGAGGGGACCCCGCCGTGTCACCGACCCCCGATGGTCCCACCGGCAGCGGGCTGCGGCAGAGCGGGAAACGGTCGGGCCCTTGTGCCCCACGTCTTTCCCTGTCACCCCGATACTGCTTCAGGGCGCGGATCCCCCTCCTGTCTCTCACACCACACAAAATGACAGAGAGGGGCAACAG
Organism: Molothrus ater; assembly: GCF_012460135.2. Lineage (NCBI taxonomy): Eukaryota > Metazoa > Chordata > Aves > Passeriformes > Icteridae > Molothrus > Molothrus ater. Next base: position 26,325,239 of record NC_050480.2, read on the forward strand.
GTTTGTTCTCTTGTTTTCGCATTTCAAGGAAAAAATCCATTTTTCCCGGCGTTAGCAGTTCCTTCCCCCTCTTCTCCGTCTTCTCTGATGGAAAAAGAAGAATCCCGGCGAGGCCCCCGGTCCGGCCCGCGGCAGGCGGGTGGGTTATGGCAAGGCCGCCGCCGCGGCTCGGGGCTGGCGGTGCCCTCAGGAGGAGCCCCGCGGTGTCCCCGCCGATGTCCCCTGCCTCAGACCCGCCCCTGGCCCGGGCATGTTCGCTAGAGCTAGAGCTGGACCCTGCTGCTTGCGCGGCACACGAGCTGTTTCGGAAGGTGCCCAGGGCTTGAGGAGCGAGCGGGGAACCCGCACCCGGGCGGGTTAAGCGGGGGCGCGGCAGCGGCCGGGACCTGCCCCCGCCAACACCAAACCGGCACGCGGGGCTTTGTCGGCTCGATTGGCCCCTCTGAGGGGGCATCTTTGGAGAACAGCAAAGAAAATACTGTCTTGCAGTCTCTGTAATCCACGGTTTTCATTTACTATTATTCAATCAGGATTTATCTCTGTTTTTTTAGGAGGCTACTTTTCCAGGGCTGTTACTCGATACTGAGCCATTAAATCATTCCAGCTGAGAGATTAAATGTATGGTTTGCAACAGCTGGACTTCTTAAATGGTGTCTTCGCCTCCCTTCAGAGTATGAGCAGACCCGACTAGAAAACACTTTGCTTTGACATGGAAACTCGCACATTTGCCCGAAAATTACCACACGGAGTTCATTCAATGCCAACAGTATTCTCTTCCTTTCTCTTCACTGGATTAGATTTCCCCCAGCCATAAAATGATTCCAAAAGCAGATACCATCGAAATGGCAACGCACGCCAAGCGAGCGTGTAGGCAGCAGGCTCAAGCCTTCCCTCGCTCTAACTCTGCAGCCGCTCTCTGCGTCTCTCCGGGCTGCCCCGGCTCCAGCGAGCCCATTCGAGCAGCGCCGGCCCCGGGGAGGGCGACTCGGGGAGAGCTGGGCACTTGGGGGGCTGCGATCCCCCCGCCACTCAACCCTCGGGGCCGATGGCTGGGACTTTCTGTGTCCTCGCAGGTGGCGGGGGTCAAAGGCAGGCTGGCGAGGCAGAGCCCAAGGACAGAGCTCCCCGTTGTGCCCCAGCGGGGCGATGCGGAGGAAGGAGAGACCCCTTCCCACTGACACTAGGCCAGGTAATAAATACACTCGATTTAGGGTAATTACGAGAGAGCGACTGGCCGCCCTCCACCGACGGAGATCCCCCACGGGGACGGCATCGCGGAGACCGGCCATCAGATCTCAAATACCCGATAACGTGGGAATCATGTCGCTTTGGCTATGCCAGTCTCGCCCGAAAAATAGAAAAGACCCCTCTAAGCTAAAAGGGATCTGGGGCTTTTTCTCCCACCGAAACCATACAGTAGAGACACCACACCTGGGGGGATTTGCCGCACCTATGGGGGAAAAAGCATTTTCTGGGCACGCTCGGGGAGACGGAGCCGGATCCGCCCACACCCACAGCAGCAGCAGAGCCCCGCGTCAGTCAGCGAGTCCTCTTCCCTCTGACCGCCTTGGTTTCTGCTAAAAGCGCCAGTGAGGTGGGATCATCCACTAATTCGGGGAAGCAGCGAGGTGACCTGCTCAGGGACAAACCTCAGTCCCACGCCCCTCTCTCCACGGCTACCCTTGGGGCCCGCGCCGCCCGGTTCCGCACCCCGCTCAGCACTGCCAACGCGTCTCTGGCCCACGTCTTCTTTCGTTTGGATCAGGAGGTTTCCTAAGCGCCCTGACTTTCCAGTTGCTGATATTTTTGTTGGGTGTGCTCTTGACACGCTCTTAAGAGCGATGTCCCAAACTGTTATTAATTTTTTAGTGTTCCCTCCTTACCCCAGCCGTGGCCTCTCTCGGTGCGTGGTGCACTGCGCTACGGATGCTCGCCCCGAGCATTGGGCTCGTGGGGAACCGAGTATGTCACAGGACGGGGAGAAACCCAGCCGTGCCTGGCCCCGCAGCAGCCGGGGAGCGCCGTTCACGGGCTCCGGGAGTCCCTGTGCCCGGGGGAGGCCGTGCCCTTCCCCGCTCCCCCGGCTTTGGCTTGGGCGGCGAAGCGGAGCGGGCCACGTCCTTGAGAAGGACAGCGTGTCCCCTCGGCCACCCGCTGCCGAGGGGGTCACTTCCCCCCGGGCACCTGCCGCCGACGTTTCCAAAGCACCGGGCAAAAGCCGGGCCCCGCAGCGGGGAGAGCAGATGCTCACCTTCCGGAGGAGGTGGGAAAGAAAGGGAAGAAAAGTGGGGAGCGGGATCAGATGTCCCATCGGAGCCTGCCCGCGCCGTGTTTGGCTCCTTGGACAGGGTGGTTGGGGTTCGGAACGGTGAAACCTTTACTGCTAAAATGCTCTCTGATCTAATTCCCTGCTCTCGCCCTCGACCTCCAGCACGTCTACATCGCTTTGGAACGGCGTGGCTGGGAGTACCTCCGCCCAGACCCAAACGCCTCCACGACTAGAAATCGCTCTTCCAATATCACTCATTGGAATTTTTCCAACTTTGCAAAAAAACCTGTAGACTTGATAAAGTCCCCCTTTATAACTCTTCACACAACCCGTTTTTTCTCTTCCTCCCTGTTGCCAGTCAGTCTTGCCTGGGCTGACACCCAGGCGAGCTCCTGACAGTCACTTTTCAGACTCAGATGTTCGTCTCACACGCGTTAGCTCCAAATGCTGCCTCGGTTTTCACGCGGCAGCCTATTCTTGGAGAGCAGGGCAAAGCAAATGAATATTCCCTGTGAAGGTAGCTTTCAACGGATTCCTTACAAAATCTATTCCCCCTTTCTCCCTCCCTCCCACCCCCTGGGTACACACGCACCATACCGAGGTTTGCATTTTTCATGGCGGGACAAGTCAGTCTATAAAAGGCATGTTTGTTTTTCCTGGCTGTTTCAAATATGTATTTCCTGGAGGACTTCGCATCTGATGGGGTCATCAGAAGCACATGTGCGATTTTCATCTTTCCAAGTGATTTCTCCTCTCCTACCGTCCTTTCCTTAGCAGCACTGTATTCTGATTTGACATTTTACCTGTTCGTCCACCTTATTTCTACTAAATCAGCCTCTCCGTCCCAGATTTTTGGTGAGGTTCCAATTTGTTTCGGTGTGTCTGACTGGGTCTTTTTGGGTTTATTTGTTTGTGTTTTGATTTTGTTGTTTATTTGTTTGTTTGTTTTGGGGGGGCAGGTGTTTAAAACTAATTATTTTTTCCTACATGGCTTGGGCTGGAGGTGATCTGCCGGCCAGCTGCACACCGAAACTCCGGATAAAGGCGGATCCGATATTCAGACCTGGAGACGGAGCGTTCTTACCCAAACCCAAAGAAAGAAAGAAAAAAAAAAGCCGTTAATAAATGATCCCCTCCTCCCGTTTATTTTAATAGTAAGGAGATGGACCTTCTTCCCGAGTAAGGAGGCGCCTCCTCGATGCATGGAAGGGAAGCTTTGAGCACCGCTCCCCGTAGCAAAATAGGAAGAAGGTTATCCCGCAGCCCAGATCCGACGTTTATGTATTTTTTCCAAATCCCAGAGCCACTCTCCCTCAGACAAAACCCTCACCTTTTCCTTGTGTACTGAAGCACTGAAAGTTCCCTTCAGTATATTTTTCTTGGCTGCCTGAGCCTCAGCGTTTTGATTCACTAAGCAGAAGAGCTCTGCAGTTAGGGCCAGTGCCCAGAGTTTTCATCGCCACCCCCCTACATTATTTGTCATGCTCAAGTGAGGGTTTGTTCAAGGCAAAAGCCTGCTTGCTCATACTGGGCTGCATTTGTTTCTCCTAAAGAAGGCAAGAGATTTTGTTTCCGGGTCTGGTAACTGGAGCCCCGGTGCCTTACACAAACATCGCTGGGCAGGCAGGGGCACTCCCAAGGCTTTTGGTTCCGGGGCTGCAGCAGCCCCCCTCAAACACATTGAGATGTTGGTTAGGCCCAAACTGCTGCGCCAGGTCTGGGGAGAAGAGGCAAAGGAGGTTTCTCCAGGGTAGCTCACAAAAATTTGCCAAGCAGGCGGCTTCTCCCGTGTAGATCACATCGAGTGGCTCTAAAAATGGCTTCTGTTATCCAAAGGAAAATGCAGCCACCCTGCCTTGTAGATGGGAGTCCTGATTACCCCCAAGAGCCTGGAAGGGCTTGCAGATGGAAGGTGTTCAACCAGCAAGCTCTGGCATACGGTCTCCTATTCATAGGAAAGGCTCTTTGTCCTATAAACTTGCTACCTGTCCCCAGAAAAGTGCCGGAATTTGTACATATCCAGTAGCCTGTCGGGATGCTCTCTCATTGTATCCATCAGTATTTCCCCTTGAGAGTGACGAGCTGCGCCTTGCCGGGAAAGACAGAACTGTTTTCTGTCTCAAATGAGCTATTTCTCTCCCGGCTCTCTTCAGCACAGTTTTATGTCCGTGAACGCTCATACAATAAAATACAGCAGAGAAAAAAACCCCAAAACCCTCTTCCCTAGTACACGTGAATATTCAGCACCCTGCTATCTAAAGGACTGACTCCATTTACATTTGCCGCAAATGCTGAAGACATTGTGTAATTTGGTAAGATTATATGTCGAGGTCAAACACTGCATACATATATATTACATATACACATACGTACATATAGAGGGGTGTGTATGTGCATATAGGTATGTGTGTGTGCCTATATGAGACAGAGAGTACGGCTCTTCCCAAATTGTCCAAGCTATAGGGCATCTGCCGTGCAGTTTGTCTGCCACATCCTGGCCTCAGTCCGAGAGTAGCCAGGGGAAGTTTCATGGATAAAACCTGCTGGAACCGAAGTGTCTTTTTATTTATTCCCCAAAACCCATGCGGGTACCCCAGGAACAACCAACCCTGAGATATGTCCTATGTAACCTAATGCTAGTGAATCATAAGTAATCTGTTTAAAACCAAGTATTAGTAACGTCAGTTTCGGCATATTCCTCTATTGGGAATTTTTTTTGTGCGTGGAAAATTGGAGGGATTTGGGCTAATTTTCCAAACATCAGTACTAAGGCAAGTACGGTCTGATAAAATGAGTCTTAACATGTTCGGGGTTTCAGGTTGCATTACACACGTCCCATCATAGGGGCTTTGAGCTGTGTGCATCCTTAATGCCAGATTGACCTGCAGATTTTTTTTCTTACTGCATGATTTCTGTTTCTAGCCATCTTTAAGTGGCTTCAGCGACTCGCTGTCTCTTAATTCATCCATATATAAGTGATCCTCACTGAAACGTACATGAGTTTTCACAGATCCCACTCTCTCAAGGGCCTTTCTCACCGTGTCAGCTCTTCATTTACTTTCCCCGATCGAATTCTGCCTCCTCTGTGCAATATGACCTTTTATTAATCACGTAAACCCCATCCTGTTTTCATACTGCCTCTTTAAATATTCCCCATCTTGGCTTTACTCTTTCTTATTTTTTCTTTCTCCAGCGGGCAAAGCCTTAAGGTTTTATTTCGGTTTTGAGGCCATGTTTTATTAACCCAGACATTCTGTTTTCCTTCCCAAACTTATTTCTATCTACAAAAATACAAAATAATTAACTATCCAATAAATTAATTCTTTGCCATATCGCATCACTGCGTGTATTATTTTACAGGGAGCAGAGATTTTCTATAGCTCTAGAAAGCATTGTTTCCTCTACTTGCAAGGTGTTTATTTTCAAAGAAATAAAGTCCATAGCTAAAATTATTAGATGCCCCTCAGCGGAAATAACAGGATCCTCTGTTTAGACCCTAATGCACGTAAGACCACACTGGTATGCTCCTACAGCACAGGCATCAACCGCATCATCTCTGCTGCTGAAAAAATCACCCCTAAGTGCAGGAGCGGGGGAAACATAAACCCGAATATACCACATTGTCCCCCATAAAATATTGCACCCCGCTGCACCCCAGCATAAAGAGAAAACTGGATTTATAGCCGCGACTGAGGGAGAGCTTTTTTCGGAGACCGAGCCTCCCCATTGCCGACATCCATACATTCCCTTCTACAGACTTTTAACGGGACCTCAGAGAAATGTGCTTTTAGCGGACACCCGCAAACGCACAGAGGCGCTAATCCAGACCCAGATTACATCAAATTAGGACACTGCCCGCACAATACTCCCACTGATTGAAATTTCAGCCAGCATCTGAAACCTGGACACGATCTTTGCTGATCTACACATTTTTCTATGCCGCTTGAAGTCAAATCGTTTTCTCGGTTTATTTTTCACAAGAAAATCATTCCAAAGAAGATTAAAAAAGACCAAAAATGAAGTTATAAAGCTGTTTGCAAGTTCTGAGAACATTTTAAGCACATAACACGCTCGGCTTCTAGCAAAGAACACGTTCGGCGAGGGTGCAAGCTGCAAGAGTCCTGAGCTTTTTAATGGGGCAAACTAGCAAGCAACTTGCCTGTCTCTTTGGCCACGCGGTGCTTACAGGAAAGGAAATTAAAAAGAAAGAAAGAAAAAGGAGAGGAATAGAGAAATCCCTCTCCCAGCATCCCGCAGGCGCCGGAAAGGCGTTTGCAGCCCAGTGTCCGTGCTGGACCCCGGAGCGGGGTCTGGCCACCCTCGGTTTGCCCACCCGCCCTCGGGACGAGGAGGGGGGAGAGGGGGCGGCTTTTTGCCGGGGCAGGCGGGCACCGGGGCAGAACAGCCCGCAGCCTGCGGGGCCGTGCCCTCGGGGAGCAGGTGGGCGAGCTCTCCGCTTCCCTCAGGGCCCGCGCAGCCCGTCCTTCCCCGTGCCCTTGGCTCTCCGCTCCCGCAGGGCCACTTCGTCTGCCCGTGGCGTTCGGCGCTTCCCCGGCCGGGCCGGTAAGGGCCCCGACGTGCCCGGGCCAAGCCGGGCAGGGTGGCGGGGCTCTGGCCAGCCGATACCGCCTGCCCCGGCGTCCCCGCCAGGGCGCCCGCTCTGCTCCGCTCAGGACTGAGCCCGAAAACACCCCGCGGGCGAGTGAAGCAGCCATACGCCGAGCTAGATTTCTAAATTTTATTATAAAATAAAAGCAGAAATATTTTCCAAAGAATGTATTCACATAATATAAACAATAAACAAAACTAAGGTGAGTGACTTGCGGTTGATACTGTCATTTGGGTCTAAACTTCAGCAGCAATTCCTGTTTTCTTTTTAAAGCCCGCTCCAGCCCGCGTTGCACCCCGAAGGGAAAATCTACCTCTGCCTTCCGTCGGGCCGGAGCTGGGCCATCATTTCCTTTCCCACCCAGCAAATGGCGAAAGCACCACATGGACAAGGCCAAAGAAGCTGTCTCTCTGCATAGCATCAGCTACAAGAAGGTTACAGAGTCTGCCTAGAGCGCGTGTTGCTGCTATATCTTGACTACGACTTTTGTATTCTTAGTTGAAATTGTACATCGTACACCTGCCACGGATACATAGCTACAATAGAATAACGGGAGCGATGTGTAACTTTCAAACAGGCATGGCAAGAGCAGCCTTGCGTTCCCCTTTCTTCCCCACCCCCCCAAAAAAATAAAAATATTACGATGTGCCTCTTCCCACACAGACCGGCCCGATCGAGTGACAACACTGAGAGATTTGTGAAGTTAAGGCTGGAATGAGCTGCTACACCGATCAGCCTTACAGCCTGCCGTGAAAATCACGGCTCCTGTCCAACAGTCCTTACACGCCTGAAAACGCCTGTAAGCAACCCTTAAGGCTTTTCACAATATCAGCTACCCACAGCGGAGTCCACTACCTTGCAAACCTGCAGCCAGCCTGCTGCCAAAGGGCACAACACTTCTACTAAGGTGTTTGTCATTGCTTTCAAAGTCCCTGGTAAGATTAAAGGAAAAAAAAAATAGGAAAAATTGAGGAAGGGAGGGCTGGCGCGAAGGAGTGAGCGTGTACACGGTTTTAAGAGCCCAGATCGACCAAGTTAGATGACATGGGGTTGAGAATGGAGTCCTGCAAGCTGTGGTGGTGCATGGGGTCGGCGCTGGGCACGGGGATGGCGCTGGGGCCCTGGGGGTGGCCCAGGCCGTGCAGGGGCTGCAGCCCGGGGTTGGAGCTGAGCAGCAGCGCGGGGCTGGAGGAGGTGTGATCCGGGGTCCCTGACGGCGTCTTCTCGTCCTCTGAGCTCCCCAAAACTGTCTTATTCCCGTTCATTGACGCCGAGAGCGGGTTGTGGCTGTTGGAGTTGGAATTCTCGTTGTTTTCCCTATAGGAAACACAAAAGAGGGAGGGAAATCACCATGTGGCCGTCGCGGTGCGCACCGCAGGAGCGGGGGCAGCGGGGAGCGGGCTCCGGGGAGCAGCGAGCGGAGGGGGAGCAGTGCAAAAACTGTAGGTTTAAAAACTCTGCCAACCTCCGAGGCCTCTTCATCTGGCACTTAGGTCTAAGGTCCTCTGAGCTTGTAAACAGTCTCCCACCAGCCCAGCGGAAAGTGTCACTTTGCCAAACCGTAATTTTCTGCATTCAAAGAGTTTGCACAGCGTGAGGAGGGGGGTGGAAGGGAAGGGAGGAAGACTTTATTTAAAAAACAAACAAATAAAAAAACCCCAAAACTTTTTAACTTTAAAACTGCCCTAGGAGCTGAAGAGATGTTCAGCCATGATTTCTCCTGAGGAGGCCAAAGCCTGGCGAGCTGCAGGCAGGATGGCTCCGTGCAGCCCCGGGCTCACATCAGGAGGGAAAATCTTTTGCTTAAGTAACTGGACATGGTTTCTTTTCCCCCTCGCCCTGAGCTTCAAGCTCAGAACATAGCCCAATATGGACGATAAGGAAAGCGAACAGAGTTAACCCGCTGCTTTCCTCTCGGGAAATGCTCGGCACGCCCGCCGCTGCTCCTCCGTCCCGTCCCGGAGCGGCGTGGGCGCAGCCGGGACGGCCCTCGCACGGCTCCGCGGCGGGGGCAGCCCGCACCACCGGTGCGCTGCCCACAAAGGCTCGGAAAGGCAGGACTTAGTTTCGAAATTCATCACCGGGTGAATACCAAGAAATCGCTGGAGGCGGGCCAAGCCCTTGCAGATATATCTATATATTTATATATCTATATATGAGGGTTTTTTTCGGTAATGTGAGTGGTAAGAAGGGGTGGGGGCTGCCGTCTAGGCAAGGCTTCCTCGGCCTACATAGCCCTCGTAGAAATACTTTAGACACCGTTCTGCCTGAACTACTGACGGCAGTGCAAGCCTTTTTAAAAGCTTCTGCGGAAGTTTTGTAACACGCTCTCTGGCAGAGAGGCCCTATCCTGCAGGATTTGGTCGAGAGAAGTTAAGCTATAGCACGGACGGGTTTTCCTCACTAAGGGCTGCATGATGTGGCTGGAGACACTTAGTGCCAAAAAAATAAAAATAGACAAGAAAGCTCTGTTTGAACAGGTTTCCTTGAGTGGATGGCAATCCCATGAACGGTCTGTTTTCCAACGCCTGGAGTGTAATATTAGGTTGAGTGTATTTTTCAATGTCAAAAATATTATTTGTCTCTGGAGACCTTTAAAATTTGATTCCTCGGAAAAAAAAAAAAGGAATGGAATAAGTGTAACCTTCATTTCCTTTGGATATTTGAAGGTGAGTCCTTGCTATCAGCAATAAAAAGGATCTCTAACATCTCGTAAAACCAACACTTGTGAGGATTTGAAGGAAAACTAAAGCGCTAGCACAGTTTCGGGAAATGAATAGAGCAAATCTGTGCCCGAATCTGCCGGGCTGCACAGCAGGGCGGCCGCGGCGCTGCCCGTTTCCAAAACACGGTTGGCAGAAACCAAAGATAGAAAGAATTCTCCTCGGAGGCACGGATCTACAGGATTCTGATCCGCTAATTAACCCACAGATCATAGAATAATACGATTGCCTGTACGGACCGGGCAGTTCAGTGAGCTAGTGAACGCAGAAAGAGAACCCTTTTTGCTTCTTCGAACCGTCTTCCTAAGGCACAGGGAACTGCTGACGGAAAAAATCACCCCGAATGGCCAGGGATGTAGGCATTAACCTCTTCCCGGCGATTAATGGTCCCTTCACTCCACTTAACGTGAAAAACACAGCTGCAGAATCATATTCGGCCTACGGACACACACCTATTGACGTGCGTTCATGAGCACCTTGCTGGGCAGCGAATAAGAACTGCAAGGTCATGAGCGAGGCAGGAAGTCGCTCCCCTCAGACAGACCTTGTCCAGGTCTCCAGGAGCCCAGGACAGAGGATGTATTTGCTCAGACCAACACTCAGACCCACGCGTTGCCGGCTGCCCCCCGGCTGCCCCTTTCTGCCCCGGAGTACCCTCACGGACACGCTCTGAGCTGTGCGGGGCGCGGAGCCCTCGGCCTCTCCCGACGGGCCGCGGACCCTCACGGGCACCTCCGGCCGCGGCTCCTGGCCGGGCTCCTCGCCGGGCTGCGGCGGAGAGGAGGCGGCAGCGCTGCTTAACCGGGACTCGCCGCAGGCCGTGTGAAGCGTCCCTGGCAGCCGGGGCTGCCCCGGGGCCGCTGCGCCGGCTGTGCGGGGAGCGGGGAGTCGGCGGGGAACGGGTCTCGGCCGCCTCTCCCGGGGCTACTTTTGGCGCACAGACGCCTTCACCGAGCCCCCAGCTCGGTGGCCTCTGGTTCTCTGGGCGCCCCCGAGGCGGAGAGCCCCCGTCCCCTCCCGGCGGGCCTTCCGCAGCCGGGGCCGGGGCAGATAGAGAGACCCGGGGTGAGCACCGGGGTCGGGGAGCCGCGGGCGCCGGGGAAAGCCGTGGGAAGCCGTGGGAAGCCGTACCTTTCCTTGGCCTCGGCGGCGCGGTCCCGCTGCCGGCGGTTCTTGAACCAGTTGCTGACCTGGGTGGTGGTGAGGCCGGTGGCCTCGGCCAGCTCCCGCTTCTCGCGGGGGGACGGGTAGGGGTTGTGCGCGTACCACTCTCGGAGGACGCTGCGGCTCTTCTCCTTGAAGCAGTAGCTGGTCTCCTCGCCGTCCCAGATGGAGCGGGGCAGCGGGAACTTGCGGCGCACCCGGTACTTGCCCACTGCCCCTAGGGGTCGCCCCCGCAGCTTCTCCGCCTCGATGTAGTGCGCCTTGAGCCAGAGCTGCTGCAGCTTGGGGTGGTTGTGCGCCGAGAACTGGTGGCTCTCCAGGATCTTGTAGAGCTCGCGGAAGTTGCCCCGGTGGAAGGCCACCACCGCCTTGGCCTTCAGGACGCTCTCGTTCTTGTGGAGGTGCTCGCAGGCAGGGAGGGACCAGAGGAACCGCCCCAGCCGCTCGATGTTGCCGCCTTGCTGGAGCACCTCGCAGACGCAGGCCACTTGCTCTTGGGTGAAGCCAAAAGTCGGGAGCATCGACATGGTGAGCCCTGCCGCGCCGCGCGCCCTACGGCCGCATAGAGGGGAGCGGCGCGGGGCGGCGGGCAGCGCCCGGCATGCGGGGCCGGCCCCGGGGCGGCGGCGCCCGGCGGGGCCCGCTCGGGCGTCACGGCCGGGCGCGGGGGGCCGCGGCCATCGGCGGCGCCCGGCCCCGGGGCGGTCGCGGGAGCCGGGGAAAAAATGCGAAGAGCGACGAAAAAAGTCTCGAGAGCCCGAGCGCGGGCGGCTTTTCCGCCCGGCCGCCGCCTCCTTTTTGTAAGTCCAAGTTGCGAGAGTAACTTCGTGCCTCTTTTGTCTCCTATCTGCAGCGCTCGCAGCGGCCGCGGCTCTCACACCCCCACCCCCCTCGGCCGCCGGTTTGGGATCTCCCTGCTTCCCCCCCACCCCCCACCGTCAGATCCCACATAATATAGTGGTAAAGCCCTGCTCACTCGCTCCTCTCTCCCTCTCGGAGTTTTCCCCCCTTTCTTTCTCTCTCTCCCTTTTTTTTTTTTTTTTTTTTAATAATATTATTCTAAGCTGGCATGAAAAGTGATTATCCGCGCTGTGATTGGTCCGGTTATCTGACCCGGGGACTGCCAGGAGAAGACAATAGTTTTAGTCAAATTATTTGCCATGGTGACGCTGTCAATCAGGGGTAACCCGATCTGTTTTGAGGTGGCTCCCCGGCTGGGTTGACAGATTGCTCAGATCCACTCAGAGGCGGCCCTGAGAGCTGAGATATTAGCTAGCGAGGGAGAAATTTCCGTCGTGATTGACGCTGCAGGCGCCCGTCGGGGGAGAGGGGGAGCGCGGAGCCCGGGCCCCTGCTCCTCGCCGCAGGGCACTGCGGCGCGGCGGGACGGAGCCGCTGTCTCGGCCAGGCCCCGCCGTCCCGTCTGGATCCCGCAGCCCCATCCCGTCCCCGCCGCTCCGGACGGACAGCGGGCTCTGCTGTCCCCGGCAGCCGCGGCTGCGGTGGGGGAAAAGCCCGTCTCCGGCCCTTGCAGGAAAATTTCTTTCTAAAAGCGTTCCCTCACAGCCCCTCTCCCCAGCGCCCAGTAACCACTGTTGGAGAGTTTTATAAGGAAGGGGCCTCTCATGTACAATGGAGACCCTGTTCGTGACCTAGGATCCCATTACACGCTTCTCGTACCTGCCCGGGAGCGAGAAGAAGGCACGATGATACGGGGCCGGAGAGGGTTTGCCTCTCCATGGATCGCCGGCCGTGCCCCACCGCGCTCTGGTGGGAAGGGCGCTGGCGTTTGTGATCACTGGACGTCGGACATTTACTTATACCCGATTTCCAGAGCGTGTCGGGGTGTTTCATCCAGGAGAGGAACACGTGTTAAAGTGTAAAAGTCAGAAACACTTCGCTCGATTAAACGGACCCTTATCATCCACGCGTGCCCTTTGCACGCCGCGTTTTAAGTTTACAGACTCTGCGGGGCACGGACCCGCATCATTTCCCTTCCCTTGTCGGTCTACACAAAGTGGAAGGCGAGGGAGAGAGGTGGTGCAAGCTGCAAGGTCTAGGGAGAGGGTGCGACGAGCGGGTGAAGGGAGCCGCGGTGCCTCCTCGGGAGCGGCGCACGGGGTGGCGGCCAAGTGGGACCGCCGGGGCGGAGGCTGGCGCCGGGGATCGCCCAGGTGAGGGCACTCGGGAGGAGCCTCCCGGCCACAAACTAGGGGTAGTTTCCATGGCCTGTTATGTTCCCCTTTTGCTGAGAAATAATAATTAATCCCACAAGCTCCTTCTACGGTATTTGCAGTCCTGACAGGAGAGGTCTCTGCAACTGTGGGTTCCTGCCACGGTACCTTTTTAGCCGCCACGGCGCGTCAGGGATTTAGCGAAGCCACAAGAGACCGGGCTGCGGCTCCCCGCCTCGCAGCCTGAGCCTCCGCGGCCGACGGAGCGAGCCTCGGTGCCGGCCCGGGCGGGCGCAGCGGCCGTCCCGGGGGAAGGCGAGGCTGGGGCGGCGGCGCGCAGCCCGGCGGCTCCCGGCGGCGGCGGCTCCCGGCGAGGAGCCGCGCCAGGGCTGCGGCCGGGGGAAATGCGGCGGGGGAGGGAGGCAGGAGGAGGAGGAGGAAGAGGGCGGAGTAGGGGGGCAGCGGATCAACCGTGTCCAGCTCCCAGCATGTCCGAACGCCTGTGTATATCCGCGGTGTACGCCCGTACTTTCTCGAGTGCACTCCGCTGTGGAAGCTGCGTTGTCCTCCTACCTGTCCGTCCGGCCTTTTCACGAGGGCTGCCATAGGGAAGCAGTGGCAAGCGGGCGGTTCCCGCCCTGGATCCTCCGGGGACGGAAAATAGAGGCTTCTTTTTCAGGTGGAGAAAAGAACAGCTCAAATTCGTTTAAAACAAAATCGGGCATGCTGGTGACGGGTCGGTAAAGTCCCCTCGCATGATGCTCCCTCCGTTCTTTTACAAAATGAACTCTCAATCGCTTAGTGCCTCGATTCCGGTCGGTCTCTGCAGGATTCAAACTGCGCTTGTTTGTAAACGAAAGCATCCCGATCCCAGCGCTTCCTAGCCAACCTAAGCGGCTGGATAGTTCATAGCCGCAGCTGTAGCCAACAGTGGCGGGACGGCACAACCGCGCCACTTCAGAGGTTGCTCTGAGCAGAAAAGGCAACAAAACCACAAATCGCCTCTCCCGTCCCCGACCTCTGCGCGCACACACCGTGTGCCTTCCGCTCCCTCCCGCAACGGGGACCGTGGAAATAATGAAAAACGCAAGCGAGGTTTGAGCTGTGTCTCCCGCCTCCATGCTACCACGCTCGGTCGCCCCACGTTTATTAGGGATATACCTGACTCCTCTTCCTCTCTTTCTATCTCACAACCACAGTGGTTAAATCTGAACGGGAGCAGCTCTTAGCCCTAGCTGGAAAGGAAATGTCAAAACCTGTTGGATAGATTTAGACCTGAAAAAGAGTCTTCTTAGCACCCTAAAATGTGAGTACAGTGTTTACACTCCAGCTCCTCCGTAGGCGCTTTCACTTTAGGCTGCCTTAGCCGGACTGCAGCTTGCATGTAACTTAAGTTCACTTCCCGGAGAGCTGGGCAGAGGCAGGGCTACCCCCTTCCCGGGCACCCTGTATCAGCTTGCGTCCTAGAGCAATCGTAAATTAGTGACATCTGGATCCAAATTCTGCATAACTGCTTTTATCTTTAGGGAAAGAGAAAAATTTTCCTACGTGCTAGACGTCAGAGCAGATACTGGCTGCACAGCCGCGGCGCGGGGCGAATCGCATGGTAGCGCCTTGCGAGCGAAATAGGCGACCGGGAGAGGAGCTTTTTTTGGCATTTGCGAAGGCTCTCGTTCCCTGACGATATATTTCAGAGCAGGAGGAGCGAATCGCCTGCTCACATTTGCCCCTGGACCGACGAGATGGTTTCGCCTGGCTACTGCCAACTGTCTCCCGTTTAGCTGTGGTGGAAAGTTTTAGCTGAGCCGACCCAAACTTTCGCCCGGCTCCGCTGCCGCCGGGCGGCCAAGGCCGGGGTTTCACCCTGCCCGGGCCCGGCTGTCACTTTGCCGAGGGCCCGCTCGGCGAGCGCCTCATCCCCCGGCGCAGCAGCGTGCGAGGCCACCAGTGTCAACACAATCTTTGGGAAACGTGAGTGAAATAAATAGGTGGTTTTTATTGCGACGCTCCTTTCATTAGCTGTGACAGTCTGGCTGAGGAACGGGGTGTGAGCGGGCGGCTTTCTTCCGAGGAGCCTTTCCTTGCGTGGAACTGCTCCGTGCCCCCAAGTGGGTGCCAAAGTGGAGCTGCAGTTATCTGAAAATCGCCTTTTCGGCTCTGCCTTCGCCATCCCTTTGTAGACAAGAGCCTGTATGGGAGGCTGCAGGACCGCATCGTTCCTGTTAAACACAGGAGCCGATTCACCCAAGCTGCCCGACGCCTTTCCCCGGCCTCTTCGACGGCTGCTTTTGCGGAGCCCCTCATCCTTTGCACCGAGTTGGGCTCGGGACAACCTGTCACCCACTGTCACAGGGCTGTGGACACGTCCGCTCCTGCCAGCCAGCCGAGGGCTCGGCAGGGAGACAGGGCCGCCTCCAAGGGCGCTTTTATCGGCACGGGTAGCAAAAAATGATGAACCCCACAACTTCCACATGCCAGAAAGAAACACATTTCCCCGCATATGTCCATTACCGTGGCGAGGGCTATAGGGAGAGGAACCAAAATGACAGACTACTCCAAGTTTTCGTTTATTTCTTTCTTTCCTTCCTTTATTTTAAAATATTTTTTTAAATTTTTTCTTTCCTTTTGGCGGAACTGCAATGTGCTTTCCCCTTAGAACCTGTGGGGTTTACTGAGACCGAAAGTCTGCTGCAATGAAGCTGCTACTCCGACTAGATTTTTCTTTTATTTATTTATTTTTTAAAAGGCATCATAGCGACCTTTGCCGCGATACCGGGCCTACCTTCCCCATACCATCCAACCCTGGGGCTCAGCTCAGTTTCCCCGGGGTCACAAGTTTTTCTGTGGCGGGACTAGGGCTTCTTCAGGCGGCAAAGCTCACCCGGGATTCCCGGAGGCAATTTTGCAACCCGGATCTGCGGGTTGGTCCCCCCGCCCTCACGTTATTTATTCACGGTTTTATTTATTTTTCAGTTTTGTTTAAAACCCGAATCTATCCCATCAGAGATGGCACTAAGCTCCTGTCTCGACCGAAAAAAGAAAGCCCGGCAGAGGATCACTGCACACAACTAAATTGAGACAAACAAAAGTTGCTTGTTGTTCCCTGATTTGGGGAGAAAGGAATAATTCAAAGCTTTTGCTGCGCGCAATGCACTGTTCCTCAAGGGGACGGGTCAAGGATTTCAGATATGTAGCGGGTAACTCGATTATGCTAACAAACTCCGCTTGGAAGAGAGCGCTGGTGGGTGCGGGGCGTGGAGCGGGGTGCGGGGGGCTGGGGGGCTCTGCTGGGAGCCCAGGGGAGCGGAGCCTCTGCCCCACGGAGAGCGGAGCCTCTGCCCCACGGAGCTCCCCATGGAGCGGAGCCTCTGCCCCACGGAGCTCCCCATGGAGCGGAGCCTCTGCCCCACGGAGCTCCCCACGGAGAGCAGAGCCTCTGCCCCACGGAGAGCGGAGCCTCTGCCCCACGGAGTTCCCCGAGCCCGCGGCTCCGCCGCTCCTCTCCAACGCGGAGCCCTTTCCCCGCCGGCTGGACCTGAGATGCTCGAGTAACACCTTCGAAGGAGATGTATTAATAATCAGGAGATGGGGGCCTGATGGGACGTGACTGAGTCGGCCTCCGTGAACCTTCCTGCTCCCGCCCCCCGGCCGCCCCCCCGTGAAATGGGACTCCGGGAGCGGCACTGTGTCCCCAGCTCAAGGCGCTGTAACCTCCCGAGATCCCCACGAAACACGATAGCCCCCCCAGCCGATTAATGCGGCCGGTTCTGATTACTTTTATATTATTCTTTCTCAATCTCGGGCGAGGGGCTGAGAGTTTTCACCCAGTTCTGCCACCAGCACCCTCCCGGCCGCTAGCATGGATATTTATTTGGAGTGTTCCCACAGATCCCGCGCAGTCCATAGACGGCTGGGGGAGGACCGGGGGAACAGAAGGGGGGCCCGGGCCTGTGCCCACCCAGCCCCCGCCCCACTCCGGACTGCGGGACCGCCTCAGATGCTCCGCAGCACGAGGGGACTCTCTCGGCACACAGTGTACAGCTCACAGACAAGACAACAACAACAACAAAAGGCACATATGGTTAAAATAAAGAGAGAGAGAGCGAGCGAGAGCTTTCTGCCTTAGGGGATTGGCAATAACTAGCCAGAAATGCAGGGTATTGAATCTAAACTTCTGGTGGGCTTCTGCGGGATTGACAACTTAAATCACACTACAAGCATCAATTTGACAATATTTGTAAACTTCTTGTTTCCAGGGATCTTCTTGATCAGAGATAGACCAGGTTGGTATGAGCTCTAGCCACGAAGGTCTCTTTTTTTCCCTCCTCCTTTCCCCTCTTCCGAGTTGATGAATAGCGATCATGTTTCTTTTAATGGCTGCCCCCTATTCTCACAACCTCCCACAACTAACCCAAGAGCCTGTTTCCTCGACCTCAGTTAATTCCGCTGATTATTCCAAGATGATGAGGAAAGCACGAAGATTGTTCACTGTTCCTACCGATGCAGAGCATTTTTGTTACCATCTCCATCCCCAGCTCACAGGGGAGTATTTTTAGGAAGAGGCTGCCCTCTCTTCCCTCCTGCCATCCCTCCCCAGGCAGCAGAGAGCCCCGGGGGCTCGGCCACAGTGCTGTGGCTCTGTGGGTGCGTGGGGACCGAGCACGGGCCCCCTTCGTGCCGGGGGTCCCGGGCCAGCGGCACCGCCGGCGTCCCTGGGGCGCTCAGGTGGCGGCGGGCAGGTGAAGCCGCGCTCCCGCCGGGCCTTTTCACAAAGGGAGCAAACACCCTGCCACGTCCGGCGGCACCAAAGGGAATTTCGGTTCCCCCAGAGGATGGAAAGAGGCTCCTTCGGCTCCACGGGCCGGAGGCGGGGATCTACTCCGAGAAACTTCACTAGAGGGCTCTAATACTCAGCTCCCATGGCTGCTGAGAGGAAACAGGGCTCGTCCTTAACATCCTCGAGTCTCCCAAATAGATTAAGCCCGGTAAAGTCTTCCGCAGTCTGTCAAAGGTGATTCACGATGTCATCTCCATGACAAGAAATCTCTTATCTCAGCAGCAGCCACCAGCTATCCTGCTTACCTGCAAGTGAGTGGAATTCGTGTCTCCTTCCTGGTGCATAATGATACAAGAGGATTTTGGGAGGCCTTCTTCTTCTGTATCCATGTCAAGGGAAGGAAGCACAGCCTCTAAAACCCCAGAGTCAGGTATCCTTGCCAACATTTAGGGTTAAAGCACTATACACAGATATGCAGATTTTTTCCCCTTCACTGTAGAAAGAGCTTGTGTAAGATCTTCCATGGTCTGTGCTATTTTATACGCTCATAAACATCTATCTTTTAAATTCTGCAAGACTGAGGCAAGCTGAAATGTAATGTAGGGCTAGCAAGCAACACGCAGATATTTATGTCAAATACTGATGGATTTAACTGCAGTTTGTTCAGTTTTGGGATTTTTTTCCCCTTTTAAATAAGTGCTGTGATTTGCCATTGGAAAAAAATAAAACCAAATGAGATGGCATCAATTAAAACCAAATGGCATCAATTAAAACTAAAACAATTATTTGTTGTAAGGGAAAATTCATAGAATTTCAGAATGCATTCAGCTTGTTACAAGTCCAAATAGCTTTTATAATAAATAAGTAAATTGCCTTAATTGCAGAAATTAGGAAGTGCAATTTAGTTGCTTGTCATGTCTTGCAATTTTTCTGAGAAGTTTTGTGTACAGATCAAAACTACAGGAACAACTTTGTGGAAATCTAGATAGTTCATATAACCTCAGTTTAAAACTGATCAACTTTCCCGTGGAAAATTTGGTACTTCTGAATGTGTGACAATGTTCTGTATTTTCATC
Organism: Molothrus ater; assembly: GCF_012460135.2. NCBI lineage: Eukaryota > Metazoa > Chordata > Aves > Passeriformes > Icteridae > Molothrus > Molothrus ater. The sequence goes on from NC_050480.2 coordinate 26,344,031, forward strand.
TATGGTTTGTTTCAGCCTCCCTTTTGCTGAGGTAGTTCTGACTCTGTCCTTTGATGTCTTCTCCGCTTTATTTCATAGGTTCTTGAATCAGTTCAAATACGCTGGGGACCTTTTACTTCCCAGAGAAAAAGCTGGTATCCCTTTTCATTCCTTTCTTTTTTTTTTTTTTTCATCAGTTTTATTCTCCATATAAACAAGGACTTTATTACTAGACTAAGATTGACTTTGTTGCTTATTTAAGATATAGAAAAGGCCAACTCAGTGAACACAGAATTGGTTTCAGTCAGTTAAGTCACTTCAGCAGGCAGACTGAGATGTGTGCTGCTGGGGTACCACACCCCATCACATTTCCTCCAACAGCCAAGGCATGTCTGCACAAGGTGCACAAGGGCACAAAATCTCCCCTGGAAGCAGATGCTGATGGCAGCACACACTGATGTTACACAGTGCTGGGAGGGGGCATGAGCTAAGCACACCATTTGGCTGCTACCATGCACCCAGGCACAACTTTGGTTGTACCAGATGGCACCTGATTCAACTCCCTCTGTCCTGCACTATTCTAGTCTTCCAACACTCTTCCAGAAGTTTCTCCTATCCCTTCCATGCTCTCAGTTCACTCCCTCCTTTGGCTTCCTGTCGTGAAAATATCACTTGAACAATTTACAATTTATATTATCTCTGATACTCAGAACTAGAACCTCACAAGAAATATATATATTTTTTTTATTTTGAACCACAGAGGCACCAAAAGGCCCCAAGACCTAGTGACAAATGCCACTTAGCCTCAGGAACAGAGAGGGGATCTCAGCCCTATTTTACTTAGCAATAGACATAGTTCAAACACCTTTGCAAAATGGGACTAAACTTCCCACCATACTGAGGCACAGAAATTCTTTGTTCTTCTAACAGAGTTTATAGTCATCGCTGCAGTAATTTTTAGTTGTTTCATTCACACCATAGCTTGCTGAAGAAGCTGATACTAGGCATAGGGCTGGAGATTTCATTGAGTGACACTGAGCTGCAAAACATGGGATTCTTGTGCAACTGCGATTTTTCTATGTCTGCTACCTGCTCTGGGCAGAAAACAATAAGGAAATTACTCTTTAAAGTGATTAAATACACACACACATACACACACACACACAAATTTATGTGTATTTATATAGTCTGGCTGGTTTAATTAACTTTTGTTTAATTTTAATTCACTGAAAAACAGATTGTAATTTATTTTAATACAAAACTTTTCTTAAACAGTAAGGTAACCATATCAGAGTGATATAACCTGGCAAACATTACCTTAATTTTGAACTCTTTTTCATTTCAATCATATAAGACAAATGGTGGAAGAAATGAACAGAACCTGAAACAAGCTGGACAAAGTCTAGGAAGAATTTTAGAGAACAAGATTATTTTTTTCTTTCTTTTACTTATTTTTCTTTTTAAATCAGCATCGTGAAAACAAATACAGTTGTGGGTGAGGGTGATATGTTCCTGTTTATTTTTAAGTGGAAGGAGGTTAGCAGCAGCATTTGGCATGCAAGAAGTCTGAGAACTGGGCCTTACAGTCATCATGAAGTGAGGCTCAGCTTTCAAGAAGAGAGAAATAAAGAAGTGTAATTGGGTGAGTTATGTGAATTATAACGTGAAAGCTGTAATGTAGTGAGCAGGTTTAATGCACGTAAGGGAAGGAAATGTTCTCAGTGCCAAACTGGATTTGTGGCTGGCAGGGGTGAATGAGTGGTATGAATACATCAAGGAGAGGGATGTGCCTGAGGATGATTTTCTTAATCCATCAAACTGTTCTTTGAGCTATTTGGATACAGAGGACAAAGGTGGGACCATTAATTTAAAGGATTAGGGCAAAAAGAATGAACAAAGAATGCAAACTGAAAGGTCCAAGCATGGTCCCATCAACATCCCAGATGAGGGTGTAGCATCACAAATGACCCAGGGATTGCTGGATGCTAGCCCAGGGTGGGTGCAGTGATCTCTGGCCTTAAATAAGATGAGGTCTTCAGCTAGGTGAGAGATTATTGGAGGGCTGGAAGAGGTTGAAAGAGTGGAGGAAAAGAGGATTTGCCATGAGATAAGAAACAGAAGGAGGTTTATGAAAGTAAAAGTTTGAAATTTTGTTGATGAACCTCTCTCAGGCGTCTGCCAATCATGCATCTGGCACACAGAGTGGCAGACAGTCTAGGATGGCACAGATCTTGGCAGTACTATGGGACCAGCACTGTCATAAGGAGGACCAGTTTCTGAAAAATGCACAAAACTTTTTTTCTTCAGTGTCAGGCAAGCATTTTCAGAAGAGAAGTCACATTATTATTAATTATTATAAAATTATGCCTCTTAAATGAATTCTATTCCCTGGGGACAAGAAGATGAGCATTTATGTCTCTGGTTACCTCTGTTAGAGTACACTAAAAGCAGCCAAGAAGTGCAAGATCTTGTTCCTGGTGTATATTTCCTTTGTGCTAGTCTTTCAAGGCACTGAAGGTGTTGAGATATTGTTGATATTATGTAGCCTTCATTAATTAAGTAACATCAGTGTTTATTTTGGTTCTGAGAAATCTTATTTGATCTCTGGAGACCCAAAATGTGATTCTTTCTCAATCATTTTGAGCATAAAGGACACTTTTATAAGTACTATAGAAGATACAAAGTTTAAATGACCATGATCTGTAGAATTTGATGAAGCAGAAATGTTTCCTGCCATATGTTAAATGATCAACTAGTTACTGTGTGGTGATACAGGTTGATAATCTGATGCTGAATAATATGATGTCATGTGAAGACTTAAACTATTTCCTTATATAGTCCCCAAGAAATAATATTTTCTTTGCCCACATCTGAAAATTCACAGGCAAATATGCAACCAATCAAATCTTGTACAAATGTTAACACCCAGATGTGTGTGTTTCTGCATGGAATTAATGTACAACTAGCAGAACTGTTGGATAGAGAAATCCTGTAAAAATACAGATTAGGCACACATAAGTTAAATATGTCTAACTAGTCTGCCAAGAATGTACAGTTTTATGAAATCTGTTTTAGGTACAAAACTCTCAATATTTCCTTCTAAAAGCTTTCCATTAACATACAAAAAGGGGACTGCAGATTTCTGTAATAATCAGCAGAACCTTCCCATTTCATGTAAACAAATCAAAAGAACCATATAACCTTACTTCCAAAGGTCAACCCTTGCCCTCCAAACTCCCATTAGAAGTTAGGACTTGAGTAATCCTATCTTTTAATGATAAACTTTACAATAAACACATTGTATTTAGTAATAATCATTAATAACAAGTTTGCATGTTGGGTAGAACTTTTTTGAGAAAGACTGTCCAGTATTTGCTATGCTAAAGTCCAGCAGTACTTGACTTGACCATTTAGAGTGTCAATTTAGATTAATAACAAAAATAGGAAAGAGTGAAAATTGAGAGAAAATACCAATATCTGAGGAGACCTGTCTCTTGTTCAGCTTGATTCACCTTATATCCCCAGTAAATTAGAAGGGACTATTTGAAATTTGGGAGCCACAGGGGATCAAAATCAGAGAAACCTCAGAACTGAAACCCAGGGTAAATTCTTCACATCTTACAAACTTCCATTTTATTCAATAACTAGTCAGCCAGGAAAATAAAGGAAAGATTTCTCTCTGTGTGCCTGTATGTGTTGTACATGTCCATAAATAATGTATGCACACCTTCACACACACCTGATTATCCAGACTTAATATTTTTATAAATATGGTGTGAGTCTTCCCTGCATCCTCTCATTAAATCAGTGGAAAGTTTGCTGAAACGAAGTGTTCTGAATATCTATTTATTTCTATTTCTATATGTTTCTAATCAGATCTATTTCTTTCACAAATGATGAAACATGTAGTAGAGTTGACAAGATCATGCTGTTGTGGTATAGCTACTGGCCATTTGGAGCCAGCAATCAAAATATGCTCTTTATTGATGTATAAGTGAAATTCTTTCATTGCCACCTTGTTTGTTGAAAAAATTGGTGAAAAAGTGAGTTAGTACTGAATAGATTTTTCTGTTATATCTTCATTAAAATACCAATTTGAGCTGGAAGGCCAGTGAAGAAGAAGAAAAATCAGCAGGAAACATTGCATATATTGCAATATACATTGCATATATTGCAATACACATTTGAAATGTGGATATGTAGCATGGGAGTTTTTTGCACTTCTCTTAATGCTCTCTACTGCCATGCATTACAGTAATCTAGTGTCAGCTTAGGAAAGATAACAAGTGAGAAGATTCTCATTAGTAAAAATTTATGGCATATACAGGGTGATTTGTCTCTTTCTAAATGCAAACTACTACACATTCATGCTCACCTACATCAGAAAGGAGAGTTCCTTTTCTGCTTGTAGAAATAATATGCCCCCAAAAATTAGGAGAACCACCAGCAAATCCCACAACAGCCAGTGAGAACTGGTTTTCTCCATTCCTTTGTGTCTGAGTTTTGAGTTCCTTGTAGAAATGAACTCAGATATTAATTTTGTATTGAGAAGATTCATCCTTTTGGACATGAAAAATATAATTTAGTTTGAATTGGTACATTAGGGTCAAAACAAGCAAAGCTGCAGGATTCAAAATCCAGTCTAAACCCTGGAGTTCAGGGCAGGTTTATTTCATTCTAATGATGTGACTATTCAGCATGATGTTAGTGCAGTTCCATCTGTCTCTGATTCAGAGAGCCAACGTGATTACCTGAAGTGGTGTCTTTTTTGAGGAAGGCTGAACACCCCTGCCCATGAAATTTCCCATTTCTGGCCTCACTCCGGCACTGCGTACTTTTCACGGACAGATGGTCATTGACTGATCACAGTACTTTCTGGGTATCTTCTGATGGCTGCTCAACCCCAGAAACAAAAAGGGAAAGTTGCCAAGTCCATTTGCTGTATGTGACTCCCCACTTCAGTCACACAGGAAAAGGCCTTGCCTCTAACCTGGGCAGCTGGTGACTGGGTTTTCTCTTCATGTGTATCCTCTAAAACTGAACTGTGGATTTGAGAGGAAATGAGCTTAATATGCCATGTGCTTCCTATTTGTTGGAGGCATCAATGCTGAAGCTCTGTTGGCATGCTAAAATGTGAACATTTTTACAATGTAGCAGGTTATGGAAGCTGCTCTTGATAAATTCCAGTAACGGCATTTTACACTCCATGTGTTCCTTTCTGTGAATGACAGATTGCACTATTATGTCTCTAAAGAAGCTCTTGACAAGGGTGATTCAGGCACAAAGAAAGTGGAACACGTGTCTAATTCAGTGTTTCTACATTCCCTAGCACATTTACACAGGACTGTGATCTTGTTCTCTCTGATATACTAGAGCAAGCAAAAACACTGTTCAGTCTAAGTTAGATACTCCCTAATAACATCAGAGCCTCTGCTGATGTAAACCTACAAGGAAACCTATGAGTATGTTATCTCTTCTTCACTCTTGACTGAATCTAGAGCTATATGTAGAAGTTCACCAGATTTTTTTCCTCTTAGCTGGACAGTAGAAGGGACAGTGGCAGATAGACTAGAGGTAGATGATTTGGCTTGCTGGATAGCAGGGATTAGAGATCAACCAGTCTGCCTAGTAACTACTAGAAGTCTTTGTCTTGAAAATAGAGTAACCAAGAAAAAATGATTGACACACATCCTGTATTCTGAAAGCGCTTCTTGCAAGAAGATAGTTCACAACCTTACCCAGTAGGAATCTTCCAGGCATAGAAATTACTACTAGTTTTATCCATTTGGTGGAACTAATGGAAACAAATTTCAAAGATTAATTATTGCTTGTGATTGACTAAATACTTAAAACACATATCATTAACCACTAGGTGCTCTCTAAAAACAGCACACAAATCCAGTTGTAAATACTAGAAACATTGTGCCTGATTTGGAAACATTCAGAATAACCCTAGCATTCCTCAAATGCAGTTTTTACATTGCTCAGGTCTGTTTTGTGGTTTATTCTTCTGCCTTCTAGGTGGATACATGAGTTTCCATTTCAAGTTTTAGTTTAATGACTTCATGTAAGAAACAGGAGAAAAGGGAAGCTGTATGAATTAAGCATTACATAGGATTTGGCAAAGCACTTACAGGAATTCCATAAGGAAGAGTAAAAAAAACCCCCAATCCCTACATAACTGCACAAAGTTAGCAGTAACAACAAATAGTGCTGTTACCCTCTAAAAGTACACACTTTTCAGTCAGCCTTGGCTGGTGAAATGCAGAAGCTTCATGTGGATTACAATTTTTAAAATCTTTCAACATCAAAAATAGAAGAACTGTAGTGTGTTTTTGTTTCAGAGTACTTTGCATGCAATCTCAAGATAAATTGGAGATACTGATTGTGTTTGTACCTGTGCCAGATGTTGTCATTAGATATTTCTGTTTTATTTCATCAGCCAGATGAACTTACCCAGGGACATTGATCAAATACCTAAATTTAAAAGAACACACTGTCAAATTAGTGGATAGAAAGAGCACATTATGAGAGAGAAATTATCTGGTGAAAGATTTAAAGACTGACTCACTTGTGTTTTGTTTCATTAAATGTGGGGTAGTCCCCTTTCATTTTCCATTTAGCATGAACCTACTTGTACTCCATTACAGTATCAGCCTTATAAGAAACTCACTGGCTTGGGACACACGTGAGCATCCTTGGAAAAAATACGACTTCCCTTATTACAGACTCTAGATTACATTAAAATGTAGTGCCTGGGGTAGCTTATCCCACAGGCCTTCCTGGAGATATTCCCATGTACCCCAGTAGGTCTCATGGCTGCAAAGTGTTGTGGTGTGCTGCAGTAGCCTTCCCAGATGGCCAGGGTGGTGGCTGCTTCTCCAAAGGGAAAGACTTGGCACAGCAAAGGTGCATCCACCCCTCTCATGCACACAGAATATATTCTCCAGAGGAAAATACAAAAATCCCTAGGAAAACTATTTGGACATTGTCTTTCCCCTCCTCTCTCTTAGGTACTCTTGGAAGAAAATCTTGATCCTTTTAGTTAGTGTCAAGGGAGCAGCTTGTTGTGATAATGGAGGGGTGAAGATGGGGCTGGAGAGTGAGCACCTGTGAGTTAGGGGAGATCCAGATCAAGCAGAAAAAAAGAATGAAATGGATTAAAAAGGCTTCAGAAGTTACATCTGAGAGTATTTTATCTTTGTTTTGGTAACACTGGGTAATGTCATTCAGGTTGGCTAAAAGCCCTTGCTCTTCAAAAGAGTTGTCAAAGATTTATTTTATGAAAATATAAGCAAAAGACGCACTAAACACTTTGTGTTTCATGTTTTTTAGGTCTTTGTGTCAGCAGTAATTTCTTGCTGTCTTATTTATTATACACTAAGTATTTGTAGACAGAAAATACTTCTGTCTTCTGATTGATACCTATATGATACCCAACTATTTCTCTCTGTATATGTTATCTGTATAAATGTACAGAACCCAGTGGACCCTGGAGCCCACTCCCATCCTGCACAGCAAGAGCAGCCCATTGCTGGCCCAGGTGAGAACTCAGACACCTTCATTCATTTTCATCTCAGTGGCAGATGCCTGAAAGGCCTTTGCCTGATGTGGCAAGCAAGCCCCAAGGTGGGAAGAGCCATCTGGCTGTAACTGAGGCCATTGCCCATGTGTGCTTGCCTGCTTTCCACCCTCCAGATGTTGTAACATTCCTACTTTGGTGCAATGTTGTGGTGCAGGAGAGCAACATGTCATTAAGTGCTTTGGTTGCTTGCTGAGGCCATGCTCACCTTCAAGCCCCACACCTCAGGTATCTTGAAGCTGAGCAAGCAGGCATGGAACGGGTTCCCAGCAGGATTTCACATGGTAGAAACCCAGTGTTACTGGTCTTACACTCAGCCTGTTAGCCCTCACAGCCACAGCACATAGTGTGTGCTCCTTGCTGTGCGGGATCCTGGCAAATGGGCCTCTCACCTTCCTAATCCAGGTAGTACCCAGAGAGCTGCCATTCCAAAGCCAGACCTCATGGCTCAAACTCACAGCTCATAGAGAAAGTGCCCTGTATAAATTGTCAGCTTTGAAGCCAAACCCTTCCCCACTTAGCTTGCACGGTAAATCAAGCTTTGGTGCTACTTTCCATCCAGCTCCATTACACAAGTAGTCTGATTTAGCTTTATGGCAGAAAAGCATTTCAGCTAAAATGGGATTTTTCACAGAGTGGGGGATAAACATGGCTATTTTATTTGTAAAGTGAAAGGCTATGAGATTGTAACAGGGAGTGCAGGTGCAGTTTCAAATCCCTGCCTGGCTGTCTCAGTACCTGGGCTTGGTGCCTGAATTCTCTCATGCTCAGATCTACAGCAGCACCACAACAAATCAGAACCTTCCATGAAAGCTTTCACTCCTCATATTTAAAAAGACATTTCCATTAATGCCCGTGAAATTTTGCCCTGCGTCTTTTGGAAGTGAAAATAGCCAGCCCCCAGAACTACTGTACCATCCTTGTTCCCCAGAAATGTTAATTCATCATTAAAATTATTAAACAGTAAATGGCTGAGATGTGTTATTACAAGCTTGAAGTATTTCCTTGGATTGTTTAAAAATCTCTGTTTTAATTTGAGTCATCTATTTTTTTTCCTTTTACAGTTTTGAGTGCTCTATCTTACCATATGTGAAACATTTCTTAAAGGTGTCAAAGTGACTTGTCATGGGTTTGGAATGAGAACTAAATTAAATGTCCATACTGTAACATACTTATATAAATAATGAGATATTCCAGTATAAACCATTCATTTGGCAGTCATTTCTACATCAGCAAGTACTAAGTGCTATAGAATTCCTGCCTAAATTTGACACATGCAGAGAAAATCAGGAAGGAAAATGTGTGTGTCTGTGTGTGTGTGTATGTGTTTTGAGTTTTATAGAAAAAGACAGCCCCTCGTAGTCCGTTGCCATGAAAGTATTTCTAACATTTTTGGAAATAGTGCAAGGAGTTTAACAAAATACTCTGGATTCACAGCAGAATGTTGGAGCATTCATCTGTCTCCCACTGAACTCCAAAACTTGTTTCCATAATTTAGAAGCAGAAATGGATAAAAAAGGCATTAATGAGCACAAGAATGATTTATTATGGATGATATTGCATCACTGCTTTTAAGAAAAAATACATTAAATAAGAATTCTTCATAAAATAAAAAATGCTTCCTGTTAACATTGCTCAGAATTTGCTTATTATATCACTGCATTGCCAGGTCTGGCATTTCTCATCCAAATAATGTTTCAAAGTGCCAGCAAGGCTTGTGGGCTGCAGAGCAAACCATGTTAAGAATAATGCATGTACAGAAACACGACAGCAGCAAAGTTAGTTTTGCTGGGATTCTGGAAATAGCACTAGAGGGCCCTTTTCTTGCATCAGCTTCACAAAATTTCATGGCACCAGGCTAACAATAATCAAAAATGTATAATAGATATTTCGTTCTGAGCTGTCTTTCAAACTGCCCAGCTGCTTTAAGCAGTGTTTTGGCTAAAAGTCTTTCTCACTCAAAGGTCCATGCACATATACTTTGACAGCATACATGGTAAAGAAACCTTGTACTCCAGGTGAATTTTATCTTCAGACAAATGGCATCACCTAGCTGTTCTAATGGTGGCTGGTTTGATGGCAGCAGATCCCGCCCCTGCTGAAGAGCAAGTCCCAGACCCCAACTCTGACAGAGATGGGCAGTGTGGCCCAAAGCAATCATAGAACTTTCTCACATTTAAAGACACACTTCAGATTCAAGTCTGAGATGTGCTGGTTGAGACGCGGATTTTTTGCTGGCACCAGGTGTGGCACAGTCTTTATATTTGTCCATGATTCATGGACAAATCTGTCTTTATATCTGCCCATGATTCATCTCCAAAAAACTGTATCATTTCAGATGACCTCTGAAATCTCTCTGGATTAAGAAATAAATAAGTTACCCGTTCCACTATTTGCGTATGCCTCAGTGACTTCAAAGATTGAAATAGTTTGTCAGTTGGAATCAAAGTTCATAACTACAGCTATCAACTTGTAGCTTTTCATAGATTGCTTCATGTAAATGCAGAAGTGTTTCTAAGTAGTTTACAGATGCATTTCAGTTATCTTCAAAACATGGTTAATTACATGAATTCACAAGCCTCCAGCAAATAGTTTGATCAAATGTTAATCTTAGTTGAATCATGTTAAACAAGATCATTTTTTGTCTTTATTGTAACCAATAGCTGAAGTTTATGGTCAGGAAGCACAAGCCTTCCACTGCACTCTTCAAAGTTGTGTCCCCAGCCTGTCATGAAGAGAAAAATCTATCTATGGAGGAATCTGGGGAGCACAAGAGTCCCAGCAAGGGTAGTGGTGTGCCTAAGACAGTTACCCATGCTCTGGGTTGCACCTGTAGCATACAGGAGCTCGTGATGGTACCAGGCACCCCAGGTGACTCCAGAGGAGGTGAACAATTGGTTAAGTTTGACTCATGAGGTGTATTGGGATAGGAACTATTAGCTTCTTTCATGCTCTTGGTGCCCTCAACACACTCTTACAATAACATTGCAGGACTTTTTTTTCTATCCATCTACTAGGGGCAATTTAATGACAGTTCATTGCTCCCTTGTCCATGGGTTGTATGGATTTCATTAACTACCCACCTATTTTTGGAAAGATTTTTGGTGTAAAGCAACAAAGTTTCTATGAGCTTTTTGCTTAAAATCCTCTCTGACAAGAATCTCACTAAATATTTGCTGATCTCAAGTATGTTCCTATGGCTTAAAAACCTGTATCAATAACTCAAGGGTACAAATGTGTCAAGTGGTCACAATTATCTTCTAAACAAACATTGGGAAAGAAAAAAGGAACAAGCTAAGCCATAGAAAAACATGGTTAATGCACTTCAATTTACCTTGTCCAATAGTGACTCCATCACATAATGATGTATTTATGATGAGTGCATAGCAGAGTCTGAAACCTTATTTTTTTAAAAACTGAAAACTGCTTAGCTTTCTTTTTTTTTTTCTTTTTTTTTTTTTTCTTTTCCCCCCTCCTAATGGTGTCATGAGTCAGGGTGGAATGAAAAGACAACTAGAGCCATATTGCACAATCAAGTTTCAAGCAGATCTGCTACAGAGTGTGATACATCCCACATGGAAAAAATCCTCTCAGCTCCTGCTGCCCACTCTGCACTAGACTCTATGAACACACCAAGTGGAACAGCTTTGGAAAGTGATTTTTGTGGGTACCAAAACACTTAGGACCTCTGCTCCATCATCACATCCTCTGAACATTGGCCAGAGCGTTTCCTGCTTCAGAGACTGTTGGGGTTAAGAGATTAATGGGGAAGCTGATTATGTATTGGCTACCGATTCCAGCTCTGCAGAGAGGTAAAAGTCAAATAAAATTCATTATTTTGTAACATTGTCACAGTCTTTTAAATATATTAGACTCTGAAGACTTCTGAAAGTCCCAGAGCAGTATTTTGATATGTTAATTTGAAAAAAATGCATTTTAAGAGAGTTCATGGAGACCTAATATTTTCTTGTGTTAATGTTTCTATTTTTACATTGCCTTGCTTTCCCCCAACATTTTATTTCTCCATTAATTTTAATTAGGTTCTCGCTGGATTTCAAGAACAGTAAAAGTACAGAAATGGGAAAGGTTTCTTGCCAAGATTGACCAAGATGTCACAGAGATATAGTCCCACATCCTCCCACTCTTCATGTCCAAGGGTTTATATTTTCAATCCAACACATGTCCCTCTCCTGCTCCTCTGCCCCAGATTCAAACACTGGTGGACTCTGTAGTGTGTTGGCAAGTTCTTATATTAGTAAGATAGCTATTTATCAAACTGCAACACAGGCACTCAAATTTCCCCTTGTCTCTTAATATGTTGCATTGTGCCATTTAAGAAATATTGGTGGTGTCAGATTCTCAGCACTGGGAGAGTGACACAAAAGGGCACTAAATCAGTGTCACTGGCACCTGGAAACAGCTGGTGGAGGAAGCAGTGCCCTCCAGACCAGTGAGTGTGGCTCCATGAACCAAAGTGTGTTTCTGGGAAAATCTGGGCCTGGGAATCTCTGAGGTGGCTCTTGTAGCACTGTCCCCAGATTTGCTGGCCACAGTGCTTGGGAAAAGTGAAGGTGATAGTGCAGTGTTTGTGCTCCATGGACTTGGCTGTGGACTAAGCAGGGTCATGCTCATCAACATAGATGAGTCCTTCAAGCATTTGGTGTTCTCACCATAGCCAGACAAACCACTGGTCGCATCCCATTGCAAATATTTGGGGCATTCCTGAAAGATACAGTTTCTATCAGTGATGTGGGGTAGCAGTGGATCCTTAAAATTATACATTTGTTCTAATTACTAACAATATGTTATTCTGCATGAAGTGTTGTAAGGAGATTCTGTTTCCTGCAGCTTAAATCATGGCCACATTAGACTGTCATTTAAAGGGACAAGGCAACCCTTTTCTGCCTGAAGCTGTGGTGAACTGGAACAATGCCATCTTCATGAGGCTGAACTGAACAGTCTCTGAGTTGTCCAGAGTAGCACTTTAAATTTCTTTCGAGAGCAACCATGAGGGGATAAGCATGTGAGGGGGTTACAGGGAGGTGGCTCCTCCTGTCTGTGTACCTGTCCCTCCCCTGGCTCTTGTGGGGTAGCCCCCTCTCCATCCCCTCACTACCCAACAGCATACTTTCTGCAATGGAAATCCCACTCAGAGAACTTCCCTCCTCTTTGCTGACCAGGGCTGAGCTCCAGGGCATTTCCCCCTCTGCTCCCTTTCAGTAACACCTAGCCAAGAGAGGAAGAGAAAGAGAGGAGATGAAAAGAGAGAGAGGAGATGTAACGACCAAGAGCCTTGTCTGTTTCCTCATCTTTTCCCACCACCTGATCAGGGAGAAGGGAAAGCAATTGGAGCTCTGCTCCTTGGCAGGATCCCTTCCCCAGCCAAGTCTGGGGCACAGGCTCAGAGGCACAAAAGTGTGGTTGGGACTGCACACCTGACATGGGCAGTGGGGCAAATCTTTTTCCTGGTACAAATTGCTGTATGGGAATGGCATCTCCTTTGGGTGAAGTTGTTTTTAATGCTATAGGAGTACTGAATGCCCTTGTCTCAGATGCTGACAACTTTTCTATCTCTTAGGTAGACCTTAGAGAAGAAGTTTACCACACAGAAATGCAACCTCACACAATTCCCCACTACTCAAACATCCTTGAACAGGATCCAGGTGATGTGGGCTCATGAGAGAGGCTGAGCCATGGTTACAAGTTGGGGTCTACTTCAAGATCACTTCTACTCAGACAAATATTTACTTCCCACAGACATAGAGCCATACACTCTGTAAGACATTGCATTACCTCCCAGTATCTGGAATCACCTGATCTGTGTTTGGTTGATCTGATAGCTGCCTGAAGTATAGGTCACAATGAGTTATCACACTTTTCTGGCAGCACTGAGTGGAAGGAAAAAGCTGTAAGAGAAATGATCTATTGTCCTCAATTGCATGAACTTGGAATGGCAGATAAGAAGCCGATCCATAATTTCCATCTGCAGGAGGCAGCCATCTTATATCTCCATGATCTTTACTGTAGATAAAGGTGAAGTAAACCTCTTGCCTTACAGAAAGCCCTCTGTCCTTTTGGTTTAGAGCATAAGCTCCCCTGGCAGCATAACAGGCATAACAGTGAAAAAGCAGACTTTTATTAATACCTCCCAAAGAGAATATGCATTTAATCATATGCTTCATTTTAAGCTTGTGCTTGAAGTTCTATCACTTTTTAATTTTGGATGTTAATAAAAATGTTTTGTGAGAGTGAGTGAGTAATTCGTAAGTGTATTTATAGCTATTATTTCCCAATTCACTCAATTTCCAACCAATTCTTGTTGGCAAAGAGAGGTGTGGGGTTTTCTGTCCATGCTAGGTTTCCACAACAACGAAGGTCTCCTTTCAGTCTCTTTCCAACAAGATTGGATTGATTAACTATGCTACTGTTTATTTTGCTGTACCTGCCAAGTATATGGCAATGCAGAAATAGGAAAAATTAGCCTAATGTGAATATGTGGACAACAGAGAATGCCAGAACAAATATCATCCCTGAACATGCAACAATTCCCATTTGATTTCATTTCAGGACACCCATGATTCAGATGCACCATCCAGACAAAGAAAACATCAGCTTCTGGTTCAAGTTGGTAATTTTGTAGCAAAACCAGCTGAGAACATTTACCAGAAAATTACATCCATCCATCTTTCTTTCTTTCTTTCTTTCTTTCTTTCTTTCTTTCTTTCTTTCTTTCTTTCTTTCTTTCTTTCTTTCTTTCTTTCTTTCTTTCTTTCTTTCTTTCTTTCTTTCTTTCTTTCTTTCTTTCTTTCTTTCTTTCTTTCTTTCTTTCTTTCTTTCTTTCTTTCTTTCTTTCTTTCTTTCTTTCTTTCTTTCTTTCTTTCTTCTTTCTTTCTTTCTTTCTTCTTTTTCTTTTTCTTTTTCTTTTTCTTTTTCTTTTTCTTTTTCTTTTTCTTTTTCTTTTTCTTTTCTTTTCTTTTTCTTTTTCTTTTTCTTTTTCTTTTTCTTTCCTGTTTCCTTTTCCCTTTCCTTTCATCTTGTCTTTTTTCCCCCTCCCAACAGGTCCAGATTTACCCAACAAAAACCCTGATGGGAAAGGGAGAAGTGTATGTTCAGAAAGTTAAGGTAAGCAAGGAAAGCTGGAGACACAGTATGCTTTCAGAGCCTTAGCATCTTGTTTTAGGATTAGGGTCCCAAAACAATGTTCATCTTACGTGAAGTAAGTAACAGAGAAGACAGGAAACTGCCAAGACAAATAAATTTTTCTGCTCCTCATTTTCAACTTGATGTTGCACATGGAGAAACACTGAAGAGAGCCAATGATGGAGGGGAAGAGTATGGTCTTCCAAGCTGGAAAGACAACCCTATTCTCATGTTTCCCTTTCTTCTGTCCCTCACCGTAATAACCCATCAACAATACTCAGGATAGTGGCTAGACACCTGGGCATGAACTTGTCCTCATATATGGATGCCCTTAAATTTCAGTGAAACTTTTCTATGAACACACTCAAAGAATTGAGGCAAAAAATGACAGGAAACAAATTCCTGCAGCCATTTCCTTTCATATGGAACAGTGATCATTTAGATAACATTTACAACTGTTTTTCTTCTGATTGTAGTATCAGTAGCATTCTCAGAAAGCCGGACTGAGGTCAGAGCTGAGATTCAGGATGTGTACTGCATAGAGAACATAATCACCTATTGCTATATATCCCAACCTCACACACAAAAAATATGAACAATTTATCACTCACAAAATTTTACTAAGAGTTCATATCAAATTCTAAGAACAACCACTGGACTTTGAATGGTTTGGATCAGAGCTGGGAGCAGTATTTCATTCTCAGTTCTTACGGTGACAGTGGATCAAATCAAAAACCTGTTTCACATTTTCTTTGAATTATGAGAGTTCAAATTCCAGATCACAGTTCTGCTGTTCAGTGGATATATATTCATTGGCATTAGTGTTTCTGACTGGATTAACTCAGCCATTGTGGAATACAGATCCTACAGTTTGCTTCAAGATAAGCATGAGCAGTGTTAGAGCAAACATTTTGGATACCTTCCAAGAGAAAAGGCTCGCTCATGGAAACTAAATGTTCTGTAGAGAAGTTGTGAATTTGATGAGTCTGTTGAAAGCAGTCCAGCATGCGTGTGACCAAAACTTGACTGTTTTTCAGTCAGTTCACCTACGTTCCTTTTCCCTCCCAGGCTCCACCAAACTCCATGGGCTGACACAGCCCCACAGAAGAACAGGGAAAAATCAAAGGCAACTTTGGGTTTCTGGGGAGCACATTTTGGACTACAGCTCCAGAAACCTTTATAGTGACAATACTTGACTGTCCGTCAGGTAGAGTACTCTAGGAATTTTGGTTACACTTTCAACAAGAAAAGCTAAAAATATCACTTTCTCCCATGAGAGGAAATTAATTCTTAACACGTAGTTTTGTGTCATCATGCCAATCCACCAGAGTTCTGCCTCAGCAGCCACTCAGGGATGTAGAAGCTGCATCCAGATTGCTGATGTCTGTGATGTCTTTGCCGCCAGGATCAGACTCACTGGACAAAGTGAGGCTAGCATGTGCTCCAGCTTCCCACAACACACTGGTGGGAGTGCAGCTGTTCAGGTTCTTGGGCTGGGACTAACTCCTCTCCTGATTTATCCTAAACCCAAAGAAGCCTGCAAGTGCAGCATCATGGGCTTTTTTGTGTACCAGAGAGAAGAGCTCAGCAGAGGATACCAACTACGTCCAGAGCCAGTAGATGGAAATAAACATTGGTAGTTACAGAGACATACTAGATGTGACCTCATTATGCAGAAATGGAAGGCTTTCTATGTAAACCATTTACTCAAGTAAAATTATGTCACAAGAAGGAATATGCTTACTTTCACCATCTCTATTTATTAAAAACATTGCTAACATGTTCCTTGATAACTTAATTTATGAAGTTTATGACAAATTGCTTTCTTAATTGAAATCTGTCAGGTTTCTAAATACTGGAGTTAATTATCTGTCCTTTTCTAGTTGAAGGCTGACCTTTAATTATACAATATTAATCCACATATTGTATGAATTATGTGGAATATCCATTTTGTATGTAGAGGGAGACACGTATGTATTATTGTAGTGGAGTACAGTTACATAATTATTTTTAATTTAGGATATCAGCTTAATTAAATACTTGCAGAAACCAAGCTTTTTCAGGAAATTTGCAATTACAATCAATTTGAATGTACAGCTACATTAATATGGTGACAAGCCCAATAATAAAAATGAACGAAGTAATTATGGGCAGGTGCTGAACAGATGTGTAAATAGAAGGTCTCTGCATGGAACATTGTTATATATCATTTTGAAAAGCAAAAGAAACCTGTTATCCATAGCCATTCCTATATGCAGCTATAATCAGTCACAAAAAAGTTAGTTCCTTCAATTTAGATAAATCACTTAAAAATGTGTATGGCACTTAGGCTTTCATTTTCTGTTTCTGGAAAGAAAGTCTAGTTGATTGAAGACTGCTGCTCTACTGTACTCAAAGAGTCTGCCGCACTATTGAAATATATTCTTCTTTCAACACGTTTATGATGAGTGGGTTTTCAGTTTGGAATGGTTTAACAGTCAAAACAATTCACATTCCATATTACAAGTTGAGCTTTATTTAAAGAAGGGGGGAGGTTAAGACTAGTTTAGAGTTGTTTGCTCAAGTTATCAGGTTGCCAAAGGCCCAATTTAACCTCCAAATAGTTGGAAAACAATTACATTGCATAACTACTGTGAATTGTTTTAGATAGATTTACAGTGTATTTTTTTTCCCTGTGTGTTTTAGGATTTTTTTCCCAAGCCCGAATATTAAAATACACTTTTTCAAGTCTTCTATTTTCATGTGATGTGTGAGAAGTAATTATATCTGTGATGTAAGCAAGTAAGCTAAACCGAAATGGTTTCTATAGCAATCATGTAGAAAACCCAAGGAAGGACTGGCATTTAAGGAAAGTTGCATGTGAGCTATCCCCTTGTACGGAATGGGATGTCCTAAGCTGTCTCTGGGAGATTACAATGCTTAAAGCAACCATATCTAAGCAAGGGGCATGTCTAAACTGGACTCTTTAAGGAACTTACATGCTTTATTCCAAACTGCAGGAATCTGCCTTCCTGTCCCTGGTTCATGGCTCTGAAATGGATCCCAGTGGCCAAGCCAGACCCCTCTCAAGCAGTACTGAAATGGCAGTAATGTACTTTTCCTCATTTTCAGAAACAGTCACTACAGCTGTTGGCACTGTGGGAAGCTGTGAGAGGCAGCTGGAGTTGTGCACCATTCTCTTTCTTATCCCACCATGTGCAGGGCCATCGTCATATCTGGAAAGCAACAATTGACATGTCTGGAGAGAGATTAATAATGGAGCACTGCTGCTGCAATAAAAACTGTCTGGACAGGTTCCATTTGTAAAAGGGCAAACTTCAAAAGCATAAATTTGTATTCCAAATGTGCTTCGAAGTTTTTCGGGTGGGGAGGGTGAAGTGAGGACCTCACAGTGTTGCCTCCTAGACTCCTCTGCAGCTGCATAGTCCTCATGGATGGCATAAACAGCAGTGACTTTTACACTGTGTGCTGCTATACTCTTCCATACGATCACAAGGCCATTCTCAGCCTGTGGACTGTATGAAAGCAGAAAGATGACAATATTTGGTGTCTTTCTCTCAATTCCAAACTCCAAGATATGCCAAACATTGTCTGTAAAAAGTGAAAAATGAAGCACTAATTATTTCCTAGGAAGAGTGAACAAATCCAAAGCAAAAGGGAGGACAAAGCAGTCTCAGTTTTGAAGAGGAAATCCTCAGGCTGCTTACAGATTCCATGTGCCCTTCTTGCTACAGGAGCATGGCTGAAAGGATGGGCAGGCTCTTCATCATGCCTCAGCTATTGGACAGAGGTCTATTTTAATGCAAGACCTTGTGTTTGCAGTCAAAAAAGCTGGAACATAGAGTTTGTCACAGAAACATCTAATAGTCAGTCAGACTTTGAATAGGAGTTGTGAGAAAGAGGAGTGAAATATTTGGCAACACATAATATCTGGATTTTTGTTCTTTATTCATGGGGTCCAGTAAGCTGGGATATAAAACAAACCTCATACACTCTGACATGGAATGATTTTGCTTGTAATTTCAAAACCAAAGTGTTTTGAATTTCCTGCATTGCCACAGTTAGCCACACATGCCTCCTCCTAACTCTGCTTGCATTCCCTTTTCAGCTGCTCCCATAATCTCCCAGTTCATCCATGTCTGAGGAGGTGAAAAGGGAGATTTCAGAAGAAGTTGTGGAAGATCCATGCTGCAGGTGCAGAGAAACACAAGCCAGCTCACACCCAAGGGCAGTGCAGAGACAGTCCTTGTGACACACATGAGCTAGTGCCAGCACCAGAGGCAAGATTCCTGCTTCAGCGCCATGCTGGGCAACCAGACCATATCCTTCTCCAACTGCACCAGCAACTGTGCCTGACTCCACGGAACACTGTTAGAGTTAGAGAAGAATCTTTGCAGAGTACTTGGAGCACTTGTGGCCTCAGTCCCCTTGTCAAAGAACCCACCGCCTTCAGCTGCATTTTACTTGTGTGGGAATTGTTGAGCTCACTCCTGTTGCCACAGCTGCTTTAGGAAAACATTTAGTTAAAGATGAGGACAAGCACACATTATAGATGTAAGCATATGGCTGTCACACTGCTGCCCAACAGCTTCTACAGATATGTGGCACGCTGTGTTATCCAAAGCACTTGGCATTTTTCAGACAACAAAAGCTAACGAAGGCAGCTATTACAGCTTTATGTGGCACTTGCTTCCTGATAGAATTGCCAATCCAGTGCTTTGAATTCTGTGCCAACAGCTTTGACACAAGTGAAAGAACAAGCTGTGCTTTTAACAGATGTGAATGCTTTGGTTGCAGTGATCACAGCTTTTTCAAAATTGGTATCACGTACGTGGGCTTGCAGATGCATACTTTTTCCAAAGTGACAACACTCAGACAATTGAGGTAACTTCTGGAATAATTGGAATAACTTGCAGTGGCAAGCCTTTAAGAAGCAAAACCAAGTGGCATCATCTAGCAGCTATTTTGCTGTCCTGCAAGTGCTTGTATTGAACAGACACACAACATGTGGCTGGCATGGTAGGCAATGTCCTGCACTGCAGCTGAGGTGCTACTCCAAAAGCAAGCCATGCTGCTGAATTTCAGGGAATCTGCACTCCTTTCCTGACTGCAGAATGAAGACAAACACAACAGCATTATACATGAAATTGCTAGTTAAATGGTCTCAATTTGAGGTCAGTTCATCTAGTTTTAGCCTTTCTCACTCTATTTTTCCATGTCTTAGCCTAAGAAACAGCTACTGAAATAAGGTGGTATTTCTTGCTCTGCTTGAACAAGGTTGTCACAGTACCCTAAGAACTGGGTACTATCTATTTGGTTCTTTTGATGGCAATTTCAGCAAGGAAATGACAATTTTTATGTCTGTGAAGGTGATGAATATAACCTAGAGATACTGGAATGCAGAAGACTGTCTTCCATGAGAAAACCTCTTCAGACAGGAGTGCCTGAGTGTTTTTCAAAAGGCTGGGGTTGGCAAACAGTTCTTTTGCAGAAGGTGTGCTCTGGCTGAGGAGCAAATGCCTGAGGTGAAGGAGCTACAGGGAGAAATGAACAGGCTATGTAGTATTCAAGCAAACGGGCAAGACATAGACCAATTGTTTTCAGAGATGCTACAGCCTCAAGGCTCTCCAGGGACTCCAACCTCCATTGCAGTGGAGAAATTGATGGACTTGACGGAACACTGCAGGGTAATTTGTCAAGGGACTACTAGTCAAGGATGTGTTAAAGATGAAGGCTGGATATTAGGAAAAGGTTCTTAATCCAGAGGGTGGCTGAGCACTGGAACAGCTCCTTAGGGAAGCGCTCACAGCACCAAGCCTGATAGAACTAAAGAAGTGTTTGGACAATGCCCTCAGGCACATTGTGCCACTCTTGGGGTGTCCTGTGCAGGGCAGGAGCTCAACTTGATGATCCTTGTGGACTGGGTGGTCCCTTCCAAGTCAGCATATTCTGCAATTCCATGATTCTGTGAAGTACATTGTCAATTCTAAACCTTTGCTTCACATGTGGCAAATCTTGGCACTGTGTGCTATTTGTCAAAGAAAGATATAGTCCAGACTTCATAAAGCCTTGTCCCTTGAAGTGCTTGTGTTGGGCTTGGATGGCACATGGTGTGCAGTCCAATGCAGGTGAAGGTTGGGTTGAGGAACCAGTGAGGTTCTGCTTTGAGTCATCTGCTGAACAGAAGCAGGTCCTAGGACAATTCCCTACTTCAACAGATTCAACACTAAGGCAGAGCATGATCTGAATGAGAAAAAACTATGCCAAAAAATTCAGTTTTTTGCCTGGCTGGGAAAAAGAATTTTCCTATAATCTTTTTTAAGCTTTGTTATAAATGAGAAAAACCCATATTTTGCAAAATGAAACCTTCTTTTAATGTAAAACCCTCCAAGTTTTTTTGACTTTTTCTGACAAGATTTGCCATCTTTAGGCAGTGAAAGCAATGTAATGAAGTTAGCACAGATTCTCCAGAACATACTGTTTAGGGGGAAAAGGAAAATGGATTCAGGAAGATTTTACTCTACTGACATGAAAAGTCATGTCATGAATAAAAAGACTGAATCTTCAGGTAGAGACATTCAGTCTGTGCTCTTTGCAGAGTAACTAACCAAGGAATTGTTCTTTCATCAGCTCCTGCTCTTCTAATCTTTCTCTTTCTTTCTTCTTCCCTTCTTCCTCTTTCCATTAATGGATTTTTTCCACATTCAAGCTGTCATTTCTGAATGTGTGGCTTGCAGATTAATGCATAATTTAATAGAAACATTATTCATGATCAAATTCCCTCTGATCAGAACACTTAGTAACTGGTCTGGCCCGAGTCAAAAGTAAAGAACAGAAATAGTTCTCTCTCCTTGCTTGTTAAAAAAAAATTATGAAAGTTGGTCTGCATATACAAGGTGCAAAGTAACTCCAACAGAACAGGAGGGTTTATCCCAAGAATAAAAGATATCCTTTCTGAGTATAGGCTGTCTTTGAGCTTTGTGCTTTTATGCTGCCTGTTTAATAGAACAGGAATCTTTAAAATGTTCTCTTTTTCAATCAAATCACCAAGTGATTTAATGCCTTTCTGTCATTTTCTTACTTCTGTCATTTCTCTTACTGTAAAGGCCAAAGGCTAATGTGCTATCATAAACCACAGAGGTATCAAATGGGCAGCTGCTATAATACACTGACTCTGTGGACCGGAGTGCCACTGCTCCCCAGCTGCACCTTATGTCACTCCTGTGCCAGGCAGGACATTTCTGAGGAGATGGCAGCAGTTGAATGTAAGAGGCAGGCAGGAGGCTGGCTCAGGAGCACTGAGCTCATCTCTCAGCAGAGGATGTCTGTAGGTTCACACTGGCCAGGACAGCTGCACACTTCAAGCCATGCAGAACCTAAAGTGACCTTGTAATCAGGGCACTCACATTTGACTTAAGAGTGTTCTATCACATTTCAGGTGATGAAAAAGCAAAAGACTTTATCTTACAATTCCTCTTTTCACTGGACATGGACTCTGATGAATGCAAGGAGAGGCAGGAAGACTCTGATTGCAGACTTAGAGAGTGGATTTCCACATAGACATCCATCTGCCCCCACTGCACAGATGCTTCTCACTTGTTTTTGTCCATAAATGACACTGTCTACTCAAACAGACCACTTTACACTTTAACATAAGGTAAGATTCAGAGTGCTTAAGACACCTGGATATCCAGGCTATTCAGAATATCCTTCCTAAGATATCTTCTGTTAGGGCTGTCACTTCCAGGGCTCCAGAAGACCTTGCTCCCAAACTTTCTCCTAGGGTAATTAGTTATAAGCCAAGACAATCCACTAAACCAATGTGTAAACCTCTAAAATGTTCAATATGTATTGCAACATGGAGATATCTGGCATTAGGCAAGGCTTTCAAGCTCCAGAGAATACACAAAGTCCATTATTAGATTGGTTCTTCATTAGCCAAACATCTGGCTCTCAGCTTCTCTCATGCTAGTGCTGTGGTTGGGATGCTACCTCAACTTCATTTTCATAATCTACACTGTTCAGTGATTTATATCAGTCTGCTTTTAATCACATCATGCCAAAATTAACCAACTGTAATTGTCACCCAGGGTAGGCTGCCTTCTGGAAAGGCCATAAATGAGATTAACTGTGAGGGCAGGATGCAGCTGCATGGCTATGAAGTGGAAGAGGAATGTGTGCACTAGCTCGGCCTCTACCCCATAATGTAAGAGAAAGAGCATGGCCCTAATGGGAAGAAAGGAAGACTGAAGTATCTGTGACTTCATGCTATCTCCACCTTCTCCCCTGTTTTCCTTATGTATATTTTTCAGCTGCAGAGAAATGAAAACATCTTTATTTTTTGTGTCATTTCTCAACGACTCTGTTTACAAGATCAATTCAAATATTTAACTCCAAATCTCAAAGTACTTCCCCTCTCTTCCTCCCATAATTTCAGTTTGTCAGCAAAAATGCACCCATAAACTCATCATGTCCACATATGTGTACAGCATCCAAGCCACATTGTGCTCTGCAGCACAGTGAGAGCCTTTGCATAGCTGGAAGGAGCAGAGGAATGGGATCTGGAAGGTGGGAAACCTTCAGAGCATAACTTTTCCCTTTGGTGCTTCAGATCCAGCACTGACTGAAGTCATAAAGTGACCTTCTAGCAGTTTCAGTAGGCTTGGGAACAGGCTCTAACAATGGAGTAAGCAGAAGATACATGGTTATGACATCAGCTTCATACTAGTTGCCAATATTTTTTTAACTAGGAAATATTAGGAAATATTAGCAAATGCGATAACACAGTGAAATGTGGTGACAATAGCAATACTGTTCATATCTCGTTCATTCAAGTTATGACACAAAGTAGAAAACATGATTAAAACCATGTGGTGATCTTTAAAGTATCTGGCTTTGTTTAAAGCTACCCTTTTTAACAAGATCAAATGTAAAACAAAGGCTTTACAAATAATTTTGTTAATCAGGCAATGGTGGCATAAAGGTTTCTGCAAGCACAAAGGGGAAAGGGGGTTTGGCTTTTGTCCTGCTGCTGCAGAAATGGAGGAAAAATTGGTTGGAGCAAAGAAAGTTCCTACTTTCTCTAGAAGAAGAACCTTGCTCTCCCTCTTCAGTGATCTCTCTGCATAAACCAGCCATAGCAGTGGACTCTTGGAGGTCTTTCCTGGAGGGAAAGAAAGAGGTTGTCATACAGTTAGCTAACTTTAGAGCTAAAAAGAAAACTGCCACATGAACCCAGCCTTGAAATACAACCAATGTAGCCAGTAATCAGTAACAGCTTTCCCCTTCAGTGGAAGATACAAGAAACCCACAGCACGTTCTCAGCGACAGTTTTGATGCATGCCTTGCTCTAAAGCTGTTCAAAGGGAAACTTAGAGCCCAAACTGTTACAGCTATACTCTATACTCTACAGAGCTAGATCCTATAATCCCATTGATGTATCTTCTTTTTTTCTTATGGTCAAAGGTCTGCCAGATAAAGACTGATTTATTGTTTATACTTCTATAATTACCTCATGGAATATAAGCCCTTAGATCTAGTGAACACCTCTTCTTGTAACATCACACCTATTCTTTTTCCTCTTTCTCTTTTCCTGTGTTCTCACATCTTTGCTTCTTGTATCTCGATCCTTTGATGTTCAAACCACTGTCATAATTAACATGTGCCAACTGCTCCCCATCCCCATCCCGCTCCGCTGTGAGCAGGAAGGCAGGGAAGCAGCGCCCACTCACTGTTCTTAACCCACTTGTGTCTTTTCTCCTTGATGTGCAGAAAAGGAGTGAGTGGGAACCAGCTGGTGTTTCTGCTTGTACATGTTCATGGATGAATGGGCAGAGTCAGTAAAGGTCAGATGGGATAAAGAGTCCCAGACAAACCCAAAGCATCCTGACAGAGTGTCTATTAACAACAGGCAAAAAATCTGTCTCTACAATTGGTGGCTCTTCAGTTCAGAACAATAGCAAAAGAGACTGCTGAAGACCCTGTTAGCAATATGCCTGCTATCTGGGATGTATCCTTTATGGTCATTATCTAAGGCAGCTCTAGATTTTATTTTATGAAGACCAGCAAATGAGACTTTGAAGGAACTTCCTTTTTTAGATGGAAGGAGAGACTCAACACAGTGGCACTTGGGAGATAAATGTGTAAACTGAAGATCTGTCAAAGCAGAATTGAAAACTAATCTCCAGAACAGAGTAAATTTCATTTAGGCCTAATTCAGCAATGAGGAAATTGCAGATAGTATGATTTTATCTAGCCAAAAATGCGATTACTAATTTTGTACGTATGACGTTGTGTGCAGCTTAGAAAATAATTTTGTAAGTGAGGATTTCATATCTGTACACGGGAAAAGTCCCCACCACTGAAGCTCTGAGCAGCCATACACTATTGCTAAAGGGTATAGCAGGATTTTCAAGGACCTTCAGCATCAGATTAGTCCTGGTTCCTTGGGGCAATTCCTGCTCACTTCTGCTGGAGTAGAAACAGGACAATGCAAATCAATTTTTGGAAGACTTCACGCACATTCATGTTGTTGTTCTGGCTTTACCCAGTGAGAACTGCCAAAGGAACAAGTACTGCAAAGGGGGAGCCAAGCACAGCAATTCCTGGGAAGAATGGACTATCATATATAAATTGAAAGGAAGACTTCTAAGCCTGAAGCAATTGAGGTGTCCTTATTGCTAGATAGCTTATGTAGTGTTTGGCTCAGGAAATACCCAGCCCCAGGCCTAAGACATGTGGCTGAGTTTTTTCAGACTAACAAATTGCTGAAACATAATCTCTATTTGAAGCCACAGAAAATCTTTGGATTAATTTATTCAGGAAAAATGGCACACACAGAGACAGTCACTGAAACAGCTCTGAAGTGTTTTTTCTTAATCTAGTCCATAGTGAAAGCTGGTGCACACACAATTTCTGAAGCTTTTCTGGCCCAGAAAGCAGTGTATATTTGGCACACATTTGACAAGCATCTCGTATGATCCCATCAAATTACCTTTTGAAATAGATCTTAATTCCAAGAGCATGGGCTCATGCCACAATAGAAGCACACTTTACCACATGGCATTCAGGATTTCCTCAGCCAGTATTGCATTTTGACATAATTTCATGAATCTATCACAGAATCACAAGAAGGTTAAGGATGGAAGGGAACATGGGATATCACCTAGTCAAACCTCCCTGCTCAAGCAGGGTCCCACAAGAGCATGTTACTGAGGATTGTGAACCAAAGGCTTTTGAATACCTCCAGTGATAGAGACTCTACATCCTCCCTGCACAATCTGTTCCAGTGCTTGAGTCACTTGCACAATAAATAAGTTCTTCCTCATGTTCAAGTGGAACTTCCTGTGCAGTAGTTTCTGCCCATTGCCTCTTGTCCTTTTGCTTGGCACTACCAAGAACAGCCTGACTCCTCTTGACGCCCTCCCTTCAGATACCTACAGACACTGATGAGGTTCCCTCTCAGTTGTCTCTTCTTGAGGCTAAGCAGGTCCAGATTCCTCAACCTCTCCTCATAAGGAACAGGAAATATATGCAAGGGAAAGCATGTCACAATTTAATCCATTTCTTCCAACTAGGACTGTCTTTCACAGGTAACCAATTTACATTGGGAAGTCCTTATTTCCTGACACTTTGCTAATATTTTTCCATTAGAGTGTTTAAAATACTTATATAAAATCCTAATCTTTATTATTATAGACTCAGTTGTCCATTGAAAAGCCTCCTTTTTATAGGAAAGCTCTACTAATTATGACACACTGGATATCTACCACAACATTTATTGGAGAGGCTCAAGAATTGGTACAAGTTGGTACAGAGCACCTGGAAGTAAATCAACCGCAAATCTTCCAGGTTCTGGCACAACTCTTGAGTCAGACTAATTTTCTCAGCTGAGAATTGCTCCCAGGTCAAAAATCCAGGCTTTGGATTAAGCAGAGCAAAAATATTACTAGCAGATAGATAATATCTAAATCAATGATGAGTGCCCAGCATACATGATCACCTTATAGTTAAAATATGAAAGACAGGCTTTTATTAGTTTAACAGTTGTGAGTAATATTTTCAAGTAATGCCAAATGTGTTACAGATGTTGATAGGAACAACTGCTGACTTCAGTGTGCTCCAACACAGAGCTGGACTGCTTTGGAGAAATCCAGATCAGAGCTCAGCCAGCCTCCCTGTATATCACAAAGAGCAAAACACTGTAAATAATACCAAGCCAGTCCAAGATCCCACATCCAATTCAAGGTTTTGGGAAATTTGCTAACTTTACTGACAGCTGCTTGTGAAGGGCTGAAGCAATGTTCTCCACCTTAAAACAACACAACTTGATGAAAGTCCTGTCTTGGAGCTGCGTACAGAACAGGGAGTCTCGTTAAAATTCTGGCAGGGTAGTCAATGTGATGTAATAGATGTTATGTACTGCATTAAATTATTTTGCACATCAAACACTGACTCTATGGAAAAGAGGACACATCATATTCCAGTGCATGATGAAGATGATGCCGTAAATGCAAGGAAGCAAAGAATGAACACCAGTGTAAAACTCCCCATGTCTTGAGCTAACCTGTGAGACCAACTGGTACTGCTTCAAGAAAGAACAGTTTGCCAGCTAGGCACAGTAAATGTGACCATTATGATGGGAGGCAAGACTGTCCGTCACTCTCTGTAAAGAAGACATAAATGGGATATATTTTCAAGTGTTTTGAAAAGTTTAACTTTGACCGTCCTGTCAGGATATGGCTCACCAATTCCACTTGGGATAGGGCTCCAGAGACCAATAGAGCTTATTCCAAGGAAATTGTTTTAAAAACCAAGTCCAAATTTTCCATCTTTCCATCTTCAAAACTTACCTCTTAAAGTTCATTGTAACAGTATGTCACATGTATAAATTTTTAAGCAGTCTGTTAAGATAATACATTTTTGATTATTGAAGTAACTCGCAAACTGTGTAAAAGTAACATGACAAAACTAAAACTTAACCTGTCTTCTACATGTCACTCTTACAATGCTACTTTAGATGTCTGCTATTACACCTCTGTAGTTCCAATCTGATTTGCAGCTTATATAGAGGCCTAGAAATATTTTGCTTCAGAATGGAAGAACTATAATGCACAGTGGAAATTCGTGCTTAAAATGTCACATGCACACCTCTGATCCAGATTTTGGGATGTGGAAGGTTTCTTCATAGTCACTTATTTTAAACTCTCAGCAATATATCTTATAGTCTGATTTCTAGGCATCTCAACTTTGTCGCTAATAACATTTGTTACAGTTTTCATGTAAGCCAGCTCTAATATCAGACACATTCATATTTTCCATTAAACAAGGGAAATATCTGGTGATGATTGGAAAAGCCTAGATAAGTGTCTTGCTAGTAAGTCAAACTGTGACACTTACCAACTTTCAAGGCAAGTTCAGGAATGATCAAGAACATAGCAGGACTCAAAAAGGATTAGAAATGTATAAGTATAGTAGCAGAATTATGGCAGATCAGAATGAAAAATAGATGGAAGAGCAGTCGTGTATAAACCCATGAACGGTGTTGGCCTGCAGTCCTCCTTAGGCTCAGTGGCTTAGTGGTGCTCCAGGCATCACTGGGTGGGTCAGGCCTTGCAGGACACACTCAAACTTTGGTCTGGGAAGAAACCTTTGTCTGGAATGTTTTTTTCTATAAAAATCTATTATGTATGTTTCTTGGGCTTACAACATCTTGTCAAGCCCAAAAACAAGGTAGTGGACTTTGCATCACATCAGGTCATGAACAAAAATTAGCCATGCTGAAAGTGTCAGCCTGTAGCAGGAAGCAGCAAATCACTTATTTGGCTGTGGCTGTGGAAGAGGACGTGAGATGATAGCTTCTCCAGCTATCTCCACACTTCTGTTTCAAGGTCAAGAAAAGCTATACACGGCTGGGAGAGCCAGTCCTTCAGGCTCACACTGAGCAAAGTGATCTTACATTGCAAAACACACTGTGTTTTAAAGATAATTTCTCTGTAGGGCTGGCTAAACTCTGCTTTACCAACAGGGCTGAGAGACTCCAAACTGGATCTGCTGGGATAAAATAAAATCATAGGTTTGACCCAAAATCTGTCTGCTGCATGTATCTAAGAAAATTTAAGAGGACATTTGCACTTGTTACCATAGAGGATGGCTTTCTCTCTCAGACAAACTGTGAGATTTATTTATGCGATGTATAAATACATTTACAACAAGAAAGGAATATTACAATCATCTTCAATGAGGAGGGAGTCCTGTTTTCCCAGTTCTGTTACAGTTCTAAGATGAAAATCCAAGACTCCTTACAAGAAAAAGAACTGTTTGTTGTTTTGTTTTGTTGTTGTTGTGTTTTGTTTGGCTGGTTTTGTTTATTTTGTTGTTGCTGTTGCTGTTTTTTAAGGGAATTTTGAGTTATTCAGTGAAATTCTGCTGCTGAATAAAAGCAGTTTAAAAGTATGAAATGTGAAGTCCTAAACTGTAACAGTTCAGAATTTAGTTTTTATGTTAAATTTTCCCTAAACTCCTATTTATGACAATGAAAACCAGCTCTGTAAAAGGATATTTTATCCCATACTCACAAAATTAATATTTACGTACATTAAACAGAGTAAGGAAAGCTAAAGACACAGGAGAGAGTACGGAATTACATAACAATTTGGAGCTCTCTAACACTATCTTATTATGCTCTAAAGAATATGTAGGATTTGTAGATCCTTCTGAAGATGACAGGCCTTATTTATCATACAAAAATACAGTACATCCTGGTAGTCATCTTGTCCACTTTGTGCTATTCCATTAACATGGCCTCATCCTGCTTAGGGAGACACAGAAGACAGAAAGAGGCACTTAAGGTTCTTAAATTATTCTCTCCCTTATTCTTAAATTATTCTCACCCTTATTCTCATTTGTGAAGGTTTCTGGCTGTGACAGAAGCACCTGTCTTCTAAAAACAGGAATGAGAATAGCTCCTCATGCGCATGCACTGGTGTGCACACCCACACATTTAATTTATCAACAGCACATGCTACTGCCATGTCCTCAGCTAAATATTAGAGACAAATGCAAATAATTCTGCTGAATAGCTGAACCATCATGTTACCAGTGATCTAATCAGTGTGTGTGTGTATGCATGTGTATATCAGAGAGAAGAGAGCCCTGAAAGTAGGTTCCACCACACAAGATGACCAGTTGCTCTCTGCTGCTCTCTGAACTGTCTAAATAGCAGGATACTTTGCAGACATATAAACAGCTTGGATTTTCATGAAAAGAGAGCAGGGAGAGGTGAGAATGATTTCCAGAGAATGGAAATCCATCCTTTGGTTTGGTTTCAGCTCCTCTTGGTGAACCTGTCACATCTGTTAATTTCAATGACATTTTGGTGGCTGCTGATACTGAGAAAATAATGAGATTGATACATTCTGGTATGTCGATGCATATACAAAATTTGTTTTCCTGCAGGAAATATTTATTTTTAAGGAAGATGCAAAAAGACTCACTGGGATTATCATGCAGTCATTTGCAATAGTATTCTGTACCACACCTGCACTGTCTTTCCAAACAAACAGGAAGATGTGATATTGCCATTTTAATGTAACCCTTGATATTCTACTTCATAGTCAGAATTTTATAGCCAAAATTTTAAATGTGGGGTCTTTCCCACTCTTCAACCTCACTGTAGCTTTACATAGCTACAAATATCTCTTGAAATCTTTTAATAAGTATGCAAAAGAAACAGACCTGAAAGCCTGGGGAAGATTAACTTACTATAAAGTCTTGAATTACTATATTTTCACAGGCAACATCAATAGGTGGTATCATTCCATATAAGTGATCCTGTCTTGAATTCAGAATGCATAGTCTTCTCTCTCTGTCTCTTGGGCTCCTTGGTATTATCTCCAAAGGATATTCACCTGTGCTGCTCTTCCCCTGCACTTTTGTTCAGTGCTCTGTCCCCACCCACATTTATCCTTTAAATTTTCTCAGGCAAGTGGTCAGATAATGGAGCAGGATGCAATGGCCAGATAATGGAGCACTACTGTGGTCATTGCCATGGTGCATGAGTTACTGCTCTGAATTTCATTTGCAGCCTCGTGGTTGTATTTATTCATTATTTTGCAGGAGCTTTTGGCCTCTTTTGCCTCAGACCCAACATAGTAATAACTGCAGTTTTAATTTAACAGTCCTGTACAGGTTAGGAAATTTTACAAACTGATAACTAACTGCAGCTACTCCATAAATACCACTGCCTCTGATGTGAAAGGCAATAATCCTCAAGAGGACCAGAAGAGAGCCTGCTGCATGCAGCAAGTCCTTGCAGCAGGCAGAGAAAGTATGGCAGGGCTTTAGGTAAGTGGGATATAATTAGCCATGTTGGAATTTGACCAGGATATCAGGGTTAACACCGCTGCTCCTGTGAGAAGTGCCTTGGGAGTTCCTCAGCAGCAGGCAGCCAGGACTTCTTGTTTCCATCACATTCCAGGCACTACATGACAGCTACCCAAATACACTTTGCCTTAATGAAACAGAAATGCACATGTGATACCTACAATTTGGAACCAAGGTATGGACTGCATCCCAGAATGGATTAATTCAGTTTTGTGAGTTATTCAGAGTGAAAAAGGACTTCTGTATTTTGGTGCTGGACCATATCTATTGTGATACAGGAATGACACAATTAGCCACTGGTGAAACTGTGGAGCCCACAGGCTTCTTGAACAGCTTGATGGGCTTGTGGTTAACTGAAAAGTCTAGAGGTGGGCATTTCTTGCATTGGGCTTTTATGCATTGCCTGCAAAATCTGTTTGGAAAGAGCTGTGGTCATGGGCATTACACAGCTCTTGGGGCTGTGCATGGAGATTGATGTGCAGGCAGACGTCCCAGTACTTACAGCATCCCAGAAGACTCACCCAGCTGCTTCCTCTGCATGTGCTTTTCAACTACTTAGGTTTCTATCTTAAATGAGCTGCTCTAGCTCTTGCACTGTGAGCTAGTTGCCTTCCTGAGGCCTTTTCTAGCCCCAGGTTTTTATTACTTTCCTGTGAGTCATGCATACCATGGATTGATGCAGCTCTGCCCTGCCCAGGAAGACTGCAGGGACAAACAGCTGCTGGTGGTGGGAGGAATGAAGCTTCTTTAATTTCTACAGTAAATCTCTGCTTGCTATCAGCAACAACCAGAGGGTTATGGAAAAGTGGCCAAGAATTTTGCACTGATTAGTGTATGGACAGAGGGATTTGCTGGATGCCAACGTTTTCCATAACCCAAAATTATTCAACTGGGTAAACTGTATTCACCTAGGTTCAAATCAGTACACTTGTCACCAGAAATTTCCAAACAATTCCATTATTCCTCCACAGATAAGAGAGTGTGAACACTGGCAAAGTTTAGAGCTTCTTATTTTATACATGTTTCCATGTGTTGGGCATGGAAGAGAAACATAATTTCTCTCTCAAAAGTATTCCCTCCTGTGTAAAGTGAATGTATTATGTGTACTCATATTCCAAGGCAATAAGATTAGGCAAATTACTGTACTCTAAAAAGTGACATTAAAAATTGCCTTTCCATCTTTATTAGCTTACTTTTACTCAGTCAAATATGTTTGGCTTTCAAGAAAAATGATGTTTTTCATTCTGACCTCAGGCTTCCCAAATTCAAACAGAGCTATGGGTCAATAGCTGAATGAGAAAAGGTTTGTCAGAATGATTCAGATCCTTTTTGACACCTCAGCATCTTCAAATTACTGCTTATGTCAGGCATTGGTTATTCTTGACACTGAAAAGCTGGGAACAAGCACATGGTTCAGATGATGATCTGTGTATAGGAATTCAGATAATCTTGTGGTAGCTCTGTTCCACTCTATGTGAAATGAAAAAGGAACATAACTTTTTTTTGTCACTGTAGTTAAAGTAGAAAAGTAAGACAAGAGTCAGACAGTGTAATGAGTTAGAAATGGTTTTTATTAGCTTTACATAGCTGAGCGAATGTGAATCTTTATGTTTTATGCCAACAAGTGTTGTGGAGACTGTCTGTACAGTCAATACATACCAGGGAAAGTGATTTTGCTACATGGTTATTAAAAACCAATACTGCCACAATTGCTTGGCTAGGAAGGGCTGTACAGAAGCTGTCTCCTTTCTGATGGCTGTGGGCAGCAGCAGAAGTCAGGCATTTCACCTGGGCTTTTGTGTCATTGCAAGCCTGACCGGTCTCCCTCCAGCTGGCAGGAGCCCAAGAGCAGCTTCCCAGGTCTGTCTAGACCCTGAAGAAGGATGGATGTTTGGTAGAAAAATGAAATTATGTCCTTTTCAGCTTCATGGTAATTTTAATAAAGTGTTGATAGAGCTGAGCATGTAGGCTTTGGCCTTTAAATTACCATTGGCCACAAGATGAAGACCAAAAGTAAGATATCTGTAAAGCGGCACATCCAAGACAATTCACAACAACCCACAGCTGCCTCTCCATTTAGAGACAGCCTTCTTCTGATGTGCTTGAGCTAGCTCCACATTTCTGGGCACAGTGGGGTATGTGTGGCAGCTGCAGCCTTGCTGCAGGACTGGGCACCCTTCATGAAAACTGCAGGTAGGGGACCTCCTGTTCCATCCTCTAGTTGTGGAGCACTGGGAACTGAAACTGTGACTACAGAGAGAGATGTTTGTTCTGAAGTCAGGAAAAAGAGCAATTAAGGAAAAGTCAGATTGAATCAAAGGAAACAAATAAGTAGCCAAAATACAGCAGCTCCTGGTGGAGGAGATGGTGGCCAGTTCACACCACTGGCTCTGCATTGCTTTACCCTGGGAAGGGGCTGTTTGTGCTTCTTCAGGCTCAGTGGCTTTGAACAAGAGGCACACTTGCAGGGACAGTTGCTGGCAGGCTTTGGCTGTGGCGGAAGGTGGATGTCCAGGCTGATGGAAGACACCTGGTTGGTCAGAGCAGTGGAGCAGGGAGCTGTGGGTGGGACAGCCTGGCTGCCATCGCCGCTGCTGGCAGGTGGGGTGTGCCACAGCTGCCCTCCTCACACTGGCAAATTCAGCTGTATCACAGGCAAGCAGGTGATGGCAAAGCTCTCCAACCTGGCTGGAAGTGGCTGGGTAGCAGCCCTTGAAGCACACCATAGAAATGCTGCTACTAGAGGCCATGCGCTCCATTCTGCTTCATAGCAACCAGCACATGGCTGGAACTCAATAAGCTTTAGCTAACATGAGCTGTTTTGGGCCTTCCATCAGGACTCTTTCTCTACACTTGGGTTCTTGCTTTTCCCATCTTCTGGACATTGACAGAAAGCTGTAAACAGGAGAATCTGGGCTGAGCACCGGGCAGGAAAACAGGCTCTTCCATGGTGGTCCATGCTCTGTGTTGTGGCCCAAGGCAACTCCCTCAGCATGACATCATATCAACTTCCCCTGGTGAAAGTGGGAATCATACTCACTTCCCCCTTACCGTAATCTGTCTTTTTGCACAGTGCTAGGAAATTCTAAAATTGCTTCTTGAGCTTAATGACATTATTTTTCCTGGAAATCCCCTGGATGACAGTACATCAGCAAAAGAGTACTGACATGGTCTGGGTACTCCCAGATGTACTGTGACAGGAGGCTTCACTGCTGATGATACTGTCACAGCCCAGGTAACTGGCACAGCAAGGGCAAATGAACAAAATACACAGGGTGGGGAATTCTTTGGTTATTGAGTAAATTGGAGAAACTCAGTCTATAGAAATGCTTTTCCTTCCAGGAGAAATATTGTGATGTGGAATCTTGTTCCATGATTGTTTTATGTAAAACATTTGTTGAAAATTAAAACAACTTAATTTTAAATAGGTCACATGCAGTCTGGGCAAGTAAGTGAACTGTGTTTTAACAAAGTGTAATTACATCAACTCACAGATGGCATTCTGAATTTTGGAAAGCTCATTCTGCTTTAAGGTTTAGTGCTTGGATTAAAGACAGTACAGTGTAACTTAAAAGATTTAAGAATTATACTCTAGGAAGTCATGCTGTAATAAGCTTTAGATCAACAGTTCATATAGCATCATGGGATTCTCAGACCCCCAAGAGAAAGAGTTCTAATATACTGTAACCTACAACTTTCCCCTTGAAATGTCTTAGTTCTGCAAAGCAATAAACCAGTCTGGACTAAGTTACTGAAGGTCTTTGAAGTACTGGAAGACCCATAAATAAGGTGAGTACTTTGGAAGGGGGGGCTCATTTTGTGGTGTACATATACAACTATTTCATAGTCAAGTTGATTTGTAGCTGCCTGTATGTCAGTTTCCTGGGAGCAATAAATCTTCATTCAAGCAAAACTAAAATGTCACCAGTATTTATTTCATGCATTTTTTACCCCATCAGGAGAAGAAAAAGTCAGCATTCATGTAAACTTCTATGCCCAGCTTGCAGCTCTGTGCTAAAACTATGCTTCAGAGTATGAAATTTTTATAAATCTAAAATGTAAACATTGGGTAACAGATGTACCATTGCATGGCCAAAAAAGAGTGGTAACTGTCACTGGAGAAATAAAACTGAGTTATTGTTTCCAGTTTCAAAAGAACAGCAACAAGTCTAAAAAACTATATGTGATCTTTGTCCTTTTTTCCCCCTCAGACACCTGCACTCATCTAATGTTTCACTGAGCCCTGAAAAATAAATGCATAGCTTCAGTCTCCTAATCCATGTGGCTCCAGAGACCACTGTTACATGAGAACTTAAACTGATGATGCTGAGCGTCCTAGGGGCAGCTTAATCTTTTTTAATTCAAATCAACTGAGTCCCATGTGGCGCTAGGATGATACTCTATATGCTGCAATCAGACTGACCTAGACTTCTTGTGCTCTAAATGATTAATGAAACTGCCTCCTAGTTTGTTTCTATGGTGATCTGAAACTTGACACGATGTAGGAATCTGCCATTCACGCTGAATGAAACGAGGAGGAGATAGCCCAGGAACAAAACTCCATCAGTTGTACAGAGTAGGCTCAATTTTAAGTCATTAGTCTCCTTGTACTTGGGTTGTTGACTTTTGAAAATAAGAGTGAGATAAAATATCCAAGTTAATATAGCTTTAATTGGGTAGTTTACTGGTAAATTGTTTCAGTATTAGAAAAATGAGTTACTCTGAATAGAGCTTTTTAAGTTTCTTTTGATGGGCAAACGTGGGACAGTGCTAGAGCAATAGCTACAGAGTTTGCAGTTTCCTATAAATAAGGAATTCAACTGGGACAGCCCTGCAATGCCTTTAAATAGTATAAATAATGCTCTAAGAAAAAATAAAAACAAAACTTAGGAAAAAAAAAAATCTACGTTCAGGTTTTATTGAGTCCATGAAGAAGACTTCTTGTATCCTGAATTTTGGTACTGCCATTTCAAATAAGGAGTGATTTACTTCACTACAGCGCTTTGAGGCTTTCAAAGCAAATAAATGACTTTCAATTTCATTTACAGAGGGAGCACATTACCAGACTTTTAAATATTTTAGGTAGTCCTGGAACCACTGATAAGTATCTTTAGTCATCCCTAGGTCTATCTATAGTGTTAAGGTAAAAAAAAAATTGAAAAGTCATCAGTGAATTAGCGTAGACACTGCACTAGCCACAACTGGTGGGCATGAAGCCCAGATCAAAACATCTGCCTGAATTTTTACTCAGAAAGCCAGGGTGGCAGCCCATGCTGGATTCCAAGAGGCTATTGCTAAATTGTAGGCAGTGCTGGCATTATTAGTTACTGAAGTTGACTTGGTTGTTCTACTGCTGTAGCTTGAGTGTGTTTAGAGCAGACCTCGTCTTTGCTCCTTTCTACTTCCAGGCAAACACATCTGAGCTCTTGTTGAGCCAAATCTCAAACACCATCTAAAGGTGTGCAAAAGCAAAGGTTTTCTGAAGATAGTGAGCGCAGTGGAGCCCTACAATCTCTGAGATAATTTGGGGTGTTCTTTCTATCTCTGTCACTTAACACTCCTTTATTTCCTCCCTTCCAAACTCCCAAGCACTAAGCACACTGCTGTTTTTTGTCCTTTCACCAGATCCTGTCTCTCCACCAACACAGTGAGAGAAGCTGCTGCTCTTTTCCCTTCCATGTCTGTTTAAAGGGAACACTGTTGGCTGTGTATTTGCCTCTGGCAAGGCTGGCCCAGCACTGATCTCATTGCATCTCTCAACAGCTTTTCAGGAGGGCACAGCACACCCAAATCATCTCATCGCTTCATCTGGAATCAATCACAGCAGGTCCACTGATGTCAAGAAAACTATGCTCATTTGCATCAGCACGTGACCTGGTCCTATCTCTTTGTGATCTTTAGATCAACAGAGTTCCCACTGGGATTCATGATCTCAGAGGAATCCAAGCTCACTTTCTAATGTATTTAACCAGTGTCAGCCATTTTTCTTTCCTATGATAAAAAACATTGTGGCTACTGACCCAAATTCATAACAACTCAAATTCTTTTGATATGAATCTGAGGCATTTCTCTTAATATTGTACCCTGCATTCTGAGACTTTAAGGATCCAGAGTTAGCAGAGGGTCTAACTGATACTATATTTCTTAATAAATCAGTTACCTTTGCAGATGTAAAATAATTCATGTCCAGAATTTTGAAAGGAATCTTAGTACTTAGTATTTTAAAAAAAGTACTTAGTATTTTAAAATGTGATTTGAAAGACATTGCCCCTGTATTTCTTCAGCTGTTTTTGAAAATCCTTGTTTATGTAATCGCCACACAAAGATATTGTGGTGCAATAGTTTGCATTTTCACCAAATTTTATTTCCTGGGATCAGACAGTACTGTAAATACTTCAATTATCATTTCTTTAAGGTAATGCAGAGAAAACCAGAAATTCTTTAGGATTCTCCAGACAACAAAATCTACTATGCTGCACCCAGATTCCATTTTTAATACAATTCTTATTTGAAGGAAGAGTTTGAACTTCTTTAAAATATCTTTGATTACTAATAATAACTCCATAATTACACGTCTCACTGGGGTTCTTAGAAAGATTATTGGAAAAAACAGTAATTTTCCTTGGGGAAAGAAAGGTTTTGTTTGTTTTTGCAAGAAACAGAGAGAAAAAGAGTTCAAACAGAACAAGAATATTTGATGTCTGTACAGGTCTCTTTGGAAGTGTGTGAGACCATGCTCCTGTGATGCCTGCTTGGGAGAAGCTTCCCTTCATGGATTTCTGCATTCTAGGCCTTTGGGTTCTGTTTATTTTGCTTCACTCTTATCAAAATAATTTATCAGACCAGTGGGAGAGAGACAGTGGCAGTCTTCTTATCAGGGCTCTCACCTGGGGTGTAGGAGACCCAAGTTCAACTGACTGCTTCAAACCATGCGGGCCAAATTCCTGCAGTTTGCATCTGCAGGACAGGCCTACTCGGATAAGGATTCAGTGACTACAGTGATTGCAGTCCCTGCCTCTTCTGTGTATAAAACCACCCAGGAAGGAGGTGAGAAACTGAACAGCAATGTGATCAATTATTTTGGCTCATGTCCTTTCTTGGAGGTAAATCTGCACGACAAACCTTTGTGTCTGTCTGCCACCTCCATTCCAGGGAAGCAGCCTGCTTCCTGGGAGGGTCAACTAAGCACAGTCCCAAGTTCTCTGTGTTTGTGTCCTTTCCAAGCAATTAAACCTGAACCTCTAGGGCAAAAATTAGGAACTTGTTTACATGGGTGAGCAGCAGAATCACCTTGCTGAGGAGTCAGCCAGGGCAGCCAGGTGAATTTGATGCCACCTGCCAGAAGCCACGCAGACAGAAATTTTCATTCTCTGACCTTAAGGCCCAGGCTCATTTTGGAATACAACAGTGCATGGATCAAGATGTCAGTGGGACTCTGCTTCTTACATGTGGCACATTTTTGGGAAACAAAGGCTTTGCATCCTCTCAGGCAGGAGAAGGCTCACTCTCCTGGCAATGCTTCACAATGCAGTGAGAGCCACAAGCTCTCCTGGGAGACTTTAGCTATTTCATGCCAGTGTTTGAAAAAAATTATGTCCTGTGGTCCTCAGAGGAACAGAAAATACCTGTTTAAGGTTCAAGAAGACAATGCCAGAATGCAGACATGAAGAACAAAGTCCAAACAGGACTCTAACAGTAATGCCAATGATCCCTTAAATCTTCATGACAGGAACCTGTCTCCTTACAATGGCTCAGGTAATATTTTCCCTGGGACAAGGATAATTTCCATCATTTGAATGCTTCATTCTATATCTCCTGAAGACCATCTTTGCAGAGGGGAAAGGCAAATCTTCATTTTTGGGAGATGTGACCAGTGTTGAGGTATCATTTTGAAATGACTCACAGATGGGATACACTTAAAATCCTGTAAATCTGAGGAAGCAGTAATCCCATATGGGTACAGAAGCTGGCAGTCTGGCTAGGTGGGGGAAATGTATACCTTTTTTTTTTTGTACAGAGCAGCTCCTGCCTGCTCCCATTGGCAGCTGAGGTTTAGCCTGTGTTAGCACATGGACTTACAGAGCAGCAGTGAGGATTTGTGGTGACTAATTATTTGAATATGAATCAACAATGCAACGCTGTGGCAAAGCAAGGCAAATACTCAGCATTGAGTCACATTAATAAGAATGTCACGCATAAAAGAAATGAGGTAATTATTCTGCTCTACTTCACTTGATAAGCCTCTGTTGGAACGCTGCATGCTGTTGTGAACACCACATTAAGAAAGAAATACGTACTAATTGGAGAACTCAAGAAGAGAACAACAAAAATGAGAAATGATTTGGAAAATAACACTTGTGTGTATGACTGTTCATGAACACATGAAGTGCCATAAAGAGGGAGCAATTATTCTTATTATCTTAATTCTATACTAATATGGTCATTAAGTAGGGAAGAAATTGAAATGGGCAATGCCAGGGTTACAGGCTGAAATACAACATAGAAACAAAAGTTTCAGAGCAAGAGGTCAAAAAACCTCTTGGCATCACCATTTGTGGAAACAAATTGAACTAGCCTGGACTGCAGAACTGGCTGGAGGACAATTGATTTCATTCTCCAAATGTTTCTGAGGTTTCCAAATTTAGCTTCATGTAAAATCAGAAAATGTCTACATTCTCTGCAGAGGAAAATGCTACGAAAATGGCACATTAAATGAAGGTTTTCTGTTTGACAAAATGTAATTAAAATGAAATTATTTCCTATTTCATGCTATAATGAAAAGTGATGTAGAAAAGAAAAAAACCAAAACAATTATCCTAAAGGTGACAAAATGGAATATGTCCAGAATATGCTCAAACATGAAAAGAAGATTTAAAAAGAATACAAAAGCATGATACCATAAAATAATTTCAACTTTCAGTAGAACATTATTTTTAAATTCAGTGTATGATTTA
This sequence comes from Molothrus ater, assembly GCF_012460135.2. Lineage (NCBI taxonomy): Eukaryota > Metazoa > Chordata > Aves > Passeriformes > Icteridae > Molothrus > Molothrus ater. The sequence goes on from NC_050480.2 coordinate 26,384,069, forward strand.
TTTTACCTTATTTTATTGTACCTTATTTTATTGTACCTTATTTTATTTATTTTTTAAGCCAACTTTGTGAGCCACATGCTCATCAGGGAAATTTAGGAAATGTATCTCCTGTTTTGAGACTTGTAAAGTTATTATATAGCAAGGGAAACAAAGGAAAGTCTCTGATGGTTGCTCTTGAAATTAGAAAAGGCTTTTGGAGACTGTACTCTCTACTTCCAGTTTTTAACAATTTATTTTTAATACTTGTAAAATACCTGAGAAAGCACACAGATCTCAAATTCGTGCAGTGCTGTTGATCAAATGGGCATTTTAACATACACTGTGTTAGTTTTCAGCAGTAAAACTGTCCAATTTAAAATCTCATTTTGGCTTTTTAAATTTGTGCAGGAAAAAGCTGATTTTCAGAAATATCCACTCTAAGCTACTGGAACAAACAATGAGAAGGACAACATATCTGTATAAGCCTGGAGGTGCTTTTTGGGCCTCATGGTTATGCTGTCCCTTCTTGCCTTCAGACGACAGCATTAGCAAATTGCCCGTCAGTTCTGTGAGCGTGGCACGGGGCATTTGCAGCCCTGGGGATATCAGTAACACAAAGATTGCCCCTTGCCAGCTGCAGTGACCTGCGCCCTACAGCTCTATCCATCACATAAAAATGCACTGCTCTGCTACTGTCACTTTTCACAGCTCCATCTCGATATCTCTCTTCAGGTTTCCTGCTGACTGACAATGTCAGTTACAACATTTCACACAATTTTTCTTCTCAATGTGTGAAATTACATATCCAAGAACTGTGAAAAGAGAATCAGCAGGTTCCTGGTGCTTTTTCTCCGTAAGGAAGAAGAACTAGCCACCATCTAAGGAAGCAGCACAAGGCAATAGCTCCAGGGGAAAAAATCTATGAATACTTGTTCACGTTTTTAAACACATCTGCTATGATTCTTTTCAAACTGTTTGTTGTCAGAAAAGAAGGCCAACAGACGCTTCTTACCTCAAGCAATTTTAAAAGATATTAGCAGAGATTAATTCCTGAATTCTTAATTCTCAGTATTTTGACTGGAAAGATGATTCCAAGAATAGTGTTTACCCAGAAAATTCCAAGCTTTAAATGCTGCTAAGAATTATTTACCTGGTAATTTCAGTCAAGTAAATATGGCAGGTTTATAAACAATGCAGAGGACAAAGAGGAGAAAAAATGTATTTACAGACAACAATTTTCTTATTTATTCTGCTCAGCAAAAGTAAAGTAGGATAGATGTTATCGCTGCAGACCCATGGCTTTTTGTTCTATGCACTGACTTAGGACAAAGACATCAACTTGTTCACCAAAATACAGCCAACCCATTTTCATTATATTTGGTGAACACATTGCACAGTGTATTGCTCCTGACACCTGAGAGAGAGGCCAGGTGAGGGTACTGAGTGTGGCGAAGAGATGTGGAATCCCTTGCCATGTCCTACACCTCTGGCTTGGTTTTTACGAGTTGTTGAGATGTTGCCCTTTGAGCCACAGCATCAGCACAGTTCCCAGTGATGGGGCTATGGAGACTTATGTAGGGTCCACACAAACATTTTCTCACATGCTTCCCTTTGCAAAAAGTACCCCCAGACAGTCAACAATGAAAAGGAAGATCAAGACAAGCAAATCTGATTTACAGTTAATTAGAGAGATGGAGCAAGGACTCACTCCAAAGACTTCCTTTCTGCTTGTAAAGCAGCAACCAATTCCCCACTGAGGAGGCATTCATGCCATCCACCTCAAATGCTTACACAGAAATACCAATGGCAAGAAGGCATTTTGTATATTCTTTTTGCATTAATTGAACATTTGGGAAACAAGGACAAAGCAGCTTCTTACTGATGACAAGAACTTACTCTGGAGGTGTTTGACTGAAATTTGAATAAAGAAATGTTTGCTCATGAAGGAGTACAGTGGGAATGGAAATGCTTGTGCTGTGCTGAAACCCTATCTGTAATGTGTCAAGCAAGCGAGGTCATTGATAAAAACAAGTGCCATATAGCAATTTCCCCAACCCCCATTAAAAAAAATTACAATAATTAATTCCTATTTATGTAAATTTTGTGTAAGTTTTAAAATTGTATTTCTTGATAGTTTGTTCTTCTCATTGCCCATTTCCTAAGCAGTCCCTGCCACTAAAATAATGTTCTTATGCCTAAATTATGCTGCTCTTAGCATCAAATTTCAGGCAGTTTTTAATTATGAAAACTTAGATATGTACCTTCGAGCTTCCCCAGGATAACCTTTGCATATGTTAACAGGACTTAACACACCAGGTCAAAACAGGTCTTGCAGTCCTTGGAAGAGATCTGTGGGCTAATTTTTACATGAATAAACTGTTCTTGTACACTTTCTCCAGTCCATTAACATGAACAGTCTCTTCTTTAGAATTAGGCACAAATGTCCTCACTAATTTTATCTGATTGTCATGGTGATGCATTTAATATATTGTGTGCTTTGTAACAGTTTATGTCCATCTCCTACAAAGTGGTAAAGTGGATTTTATTTTTATTATCAACAAACACAGTCAGTGGGGTTTCATATTATACTTTGGGGTTTTTTCCCTTGCAGGTAATTGAAGAGTAAAGCAGAACTGCAGGACAATTGGTAAGCTTCCTAAATGTTCTTGTGTAAGTTATTGCCCTGGGGACCTTAAGTGTTCAAGTACCACAGGCAGCACTTGAATATCTCTAGAAACAGAGACATATTTTAAACCCCAGAGACCCATTCAGGTTACAGATGACCTGACATGCTGTACTGGTAGATTTTCAAGATTTGGACCTCCAAATCCAGTTTAGCCAGGGCTTATATTCAAAAGTCAGTCCAGGAAGGAAAGGTGTGTGTCAGTCTTGTTTTCTAACATGCCCTAGTCACTGAAGGATTTTTCTTTAGCCTTTTGAAAACAATGAGACAATTATAAGTTGTAATTTTGTATCTATTCATTTTTATACATGGGTGATCAGCCTTGGAAGGCCATTCTCTATAACCACTAATATTTCATCTTTTAAATGTGAGCTTTTTCTGTGTTGTGTAGGATCAAACTGCTTGGCAGGGCAGCAAATTTGATTTGCACTAGGAAAGGGATATTATGCATATAAAATTTCACAGTTCGTTTTATATCCTAATCATCAGAAGCCTTTATTTGAGGTCTGAACCAGAGGGATTTGCTGCTCAGAAAATCAGTGTATCCAATATCAAAATATTTCAAAAAGTTAATTTCATTTCATCCTTCCAAAGTCAGTTAATGAAAGGTGCAATTCTAGTGAATAGTCTTTGGTCACAAAACTCTCTGAGTCCTCTTTAGTTTCATTAAGAGAGCAAATTAATGTAATGTTAGATGCTGACATTTAAGGGTCACTGCACTCCTATACATTGCAATAGAATGGATACCATTAAAAATATTATAAGACTAATCCTGCAAAGGGTGAATCAGAAGCTGAGGACACTCAGACCTCCTTAGTGGCTACTGATTTCAAGACAGATCTCTAATGACTCAGCTCTGCTCTTCTGATGCTCATGTTCTCCATCTTGTGATTGCTCCTTGTTCCTGGCTCACTGTGAGCTTCACAGGGATCAAAACCATGCCTTCAGGGGTGTGCCCAAACCCATATTCATTTCCACTGAAGAAACAATGACTACTGCCAGAAAAACCCCTGCTACTCAAAATTAGGTGAGGAAATGCCCTCTTTTTCCTTTGTTGAGGTGGTTCAGAAGGGAAGGGACTTGCAAAGTCTGTGAGGCAGACCTGCCAGCATTTTTCCTCACTGTTACAGACAGCCAGGAAAGAAAGAGCAGAGTACTTGGATGAGATTAATCTGTCATGGCAAGAGTATTTATTTTACTGACCTAAATCTTGGTTCTCCCACCTCTTCTCTCTATAGCTGTGGGCCATTATTGGTATATATTTCTTCATTTTTAACATTCTGAAGTAAAATATCTTTAATGTTGCTGATTTTTGGAACTGAGCGTGGCTAAGATGCTGTGCCACTGGAGAGTACAGTTTGGTCTTCTGGCAGAGCCCAGGCAACTTTTAGCTCAGCAAAGGCTTAAATTGCTGCGCCCCACACTGGGTTCAAGGTGCTGCAGACCTTAAGCTGATGCAGAGGGTAGCAATCACAGAGTGTCAGGTCTGTTCTTTGCCCACATTAGTGGGAGTCTTCACTGTGGCTGCTGAGCTCATCTAGTCCTCAGACTCCCTCAATGTCTCACTGAGGGATGTGTAAAAGTTGCTGGAAAATGTGCTCTATTTTTATAAAGAAAATGAAAAAACTTCACTGGTAGGTCTGTGTTGGTGCTCTTCTCATGTGTTACCCACCCAGTGTGAAGTAAGCAATTCACGGTGCTTGGGTTGTCTTCTGACTGCTGCCACTGGCCCCCAAACCCCCTTTCTTGTTCAGAGCTCTCCACCCAGATCTGCAGAACTGAACCTCTGAGTCCAATTCAAAGTCAGAGTCCTCTTAAACCACACACAAAATCAGCAAAGGGATGCTGAGAGCTGGATGCTGACCTGAGAGTCAGCACAGACCTGCAGTAAAAGCACAAGCAAGTCACTTCAGATTCAGCTCTTCTTTCTGCACTGATTTCTCTCTGGACTCTGAAGACCATGACTGAGAAATGAATGCAGCCACCAAACCTGAGTACCAGCCTAAATAAAACCCTAATTGAGAAGAAAATCATTAAAACCTACCTAATATCCATACTTTGACACACACTTATGGAAAAGTATTAGCATTTTAATTGTAACAAGCTACTTTGTGTTTTAAAACAAATAATAAGTCAAAATAATATTTGATTGCTATGATTAATTCAGTTTTAAATCACAATCCAGTTGTGATTAATTTCAACAATGTGGGTCTTGATCTAGACATTTAATAGGGCAGGATAAATCCTAGATACATTTAAAACTGAAATTTACAGGATTTGGGGTTTTTTTATCATCACATCTAGTTCCAAAAGCCATGGTGCTGTAGAAAAAATATTACTTATTATATGCGAAGTTTTAATAGTTTTCAGGTAGTTCTCTATACTTTTGGCACAATTTAAGTCTCTAAAATTCCCTAGACATTGTGGTGAACAATTATAGACTGATCACGAGAAAATAAATCCAAAATGAGCCCATCTAGCTGTTTCCAAATTATGCCTGTGCTGGAAGATGCAGTCCTTTAGGGTGTCTTTGTGTGTACAGTATTATTGATAAGCCCCAGTTTTTGAAAGAAATGTCTGCACATCCTGCTTCAAAGCAGGACAACCATTTCAGCCCTAGAGCTAAAAGTTATTACTAATAAACCAGTCTCCAACCATGAGCTCACAGTTCTAAACTACTGGTTATTCAGGGGAGCAGTAAAGCACATCAGACTCCTGCTCTTCATCAGCACTTCTCCCTTTCCGTTTCCACTTCATTCACTTCCTCACACAAGGATTCATGCTGAAGTAGAAGGCTGCCTGGGCAGTCACTCCTTGCAGTCATTTCTGCCTCTGTGACTGTATCAGCAGAGCCAACTGAGGACAGCAGATACTTCAAGTTATTTTAGACAGGAAGTCAGGGAGCTACGTGACCAGCCTGGAAGAGGCTGCCTACATCAAGCCAGAATCATGCTTGTGTTCTGCTGCATCACACTAACCTGTTTTGTTTCTGAAGGTTGTCACAGCTTTGAGATTATTGTTAAAAAAGTGGGAAACAATAGCTCTGTGACTACTTTACATCTAGAGGGCAGTACCAGAGAACTGTGCAAAATACAAGTCATCAAGTTGCTTAAATCAGTGTCAATATTTCATTACTACAGCTTGTGTCCAGCTAATTTTCCAGGCTTCAGCCAGCACTTGTAATGAGTCATTGACAACTAGGAGAGGAAGTGCACGCTGGTTACAGGCCTACCAAGGAGGCTAAGCATGAGGTCACTTTCCAAAATTCCCTGAGATTCTGGGACAAATAGTGACACACTGGGAGTTCCATCCATGATGCCTTGGTCTCCTGGCTGAGTGAAGGTAAATGGCATTTTTCTGCTGCTGTGACCGCAGCATGTAACCACACACTGTAACCACAGATGGTAGCACCACCCCTTCAGAGGAGCTGCTCTTCCCTCTTTCCTCCTTGTACCTTTCCCTCAGTAATTCTTATGCTATGAGGAATGTTTCCACAGCACTCTGTGGGTTTTATGCATTGAAAGATCAAAGCCTCATATGGAGAACTATTGGATCAACCAGGCTGACTTTTTACAGTCCCCGGACACCAGATTTCAAGACTTATTTTCCAAGCCCTTTTTCAAATAGGACACAGGAGAATTTGTACAGTGCTGGTACCCTCACAGTTCAAGCACATATCAGAGCAGAGAACACATTCATCCTTTTTGCTGCAGACACCCGATTGGATATGCTATGTTCTTTCAACTGCTTGATTGCTATTTGGCAGTAGTTTCTGAACAATTTTAAATTTAATGGTTGTGTGTATCAAATAAAGGGCCTGCAGAAAGCAGACTCCAAGGATATGTATATTTTATGCTTAGATCTAAAATTAATAACTGCTGTTAGTGCAAATAAGTAAAAGAAGTAATATGTCATCACTGGACTTTTGTTTAGACTAATTTATGTGATATCTGCTCTGCATCAAGCAATACAAACATTCTTCTCTCTGGCTCCAGTATTAGTACATATATTTGGGATGAAAATAGTATGACAGGAAAAGCAACCTGCTATGCTTTTGATTTTGATTAAAATAAATTTTTCAGAAAAAAAAAGAATTTATTTAAGGTAATAGAGAAACACTGTTCTTTACCTCAAGAACTTCCAAGGCTTTCTTCTGAAGCCATGGGGATTTGAGAATAGTCTGGGTTAATCCATAGGTAGGATTCAGTGAGGTGCAGAAACTACTCAGAGTGACACATATCACATGTTGTCCATCTATCCACCTCTCCATCCATCCATCCATCCATCCATCCATCCATCCATCCATCCATCCATCCATCTGAGCTGAAAGTCACAGTGCAGGTCTAGAGAGTTGGTCAAAACTAACAAGACAAGTTGAAAATAAAGTACTGGGTCTTTCCTCTGCTTTCAGAGACTCATGAAATAAAGTGTTGTCAATTCAGCCATTGCTGATTTTAGTGAAATCAAGTGAGAGGTGAGGTAGCAACCCAAACCCAAGGGAAAGGATATTTGCCACTGCAGCAGTCTTGTCAACAAGTGGGAAATGCACAAAGGAAAGCCTTTTATGTCATGGAAGTCTCTCCCTGTGGATCCACAGAGCCTTAGTGTGCACCATTTCCTCAAAAGCCCTTCAGAAACACTTCAGACACCCATATATGATAAATACTCAGCAAAGTCCTTGGCAGAAGACTAAAGTTTTAGTTAACATAAATGACTGTTCTCTGCAGCAACTAGCAGGCTCCCTCCCATGGAGGGAGAAGCAATTTTTGATTTAGTCCTAAACAATACCTGGGGCCTCCTTCAAAATGAAGGATCATTCTTTCTGACCATAAAGCACTTGAAATCAACATTCCTGTAGCAGTGAACAGCCAAAATTCTATTTTCAGAAGGGAGAAATACATAAAAGTGAGAAATCCTGTTAAAATGGAATTTAAAAGAAAAAAATTGTAGATCCTATATTTACACACACTATTATAGTTTCAGAGTAATTGTATATTACATATCTAAAAAAACCCTCAGAAACCAATCCTTAAAGGACCACACAAAAAGGCAGCATGAGTGTATAATATAGCAAGGGCAGCTAATTGGGATAAGAAGAAATCCTTCAAACAGTGGAGCTCATGGGAAGCAATGAAGATAATAGCAAGGGACATAAACCATAAAAAGTCAAATATCAATTCTTAATAAAGCTGACCAAAAAGATTGTAAGGAACAGCATAGAAAGGGAATAAAAAAGAGCAATAATTTTTTTTTCCAGCACATTAAAAGAAATTCTGTCAGAGACAGAGTTTGTAGGGTTGAGAGATGAGGGTTGAGAATTTGTAGGGTTGAGACAGAATTGTAGGGTTGAGAGATGATTGTGCTGTAATAGTAGTGCTGATGAATGACAAAGTAATATGCATGGGGCAAGGAACCCGAATTGCACACACTCAGTTATGAACTACAGATAAGCTATTATCACTGAAAAAGAGATCTGGTAGGTTTTGTTCTTGTGGGTAGCTCAGTGAAAATGTCAGATCAGTGCTCAGGAGCTACAGAGTACCAAGCAGAATGTTACAAATAATTGAGAAAGGAATAGGAAAAAATCTAGAAAATGCTGAATAAAATTTACAAAAAAATCCCCTAAACTTTTTAGATATTTTGTATTGCTGGGGAATGAATGTGAGCATTTTATTTGAGGTTCTTCTTTCCATCACTGAAAAACAATGACTTGGGGGTGATCTCAGTGATATAAGCTTGGTTTTGCTACTTTAAAAATAGCTTTTATAGTTTGTGCAATGAAGAGTATGAAATAATGCTCTTACTGGAAAAAGACAATCACAACATTTTTCTCAGCATGATACAACCATATGCTTAGGCATCTTGCTACTTAGGAAGTGGCATTTTCTCTATTAGGAGCCAAAATTACTCAACAATTGCTGGGTGGAGTCAGGTGCTTACACCAGGTTTCACAAAAGCTACCCTCTTTAGTAGGGAACAGCCTGGTGGAGAGCTGAAACTCCTACCAAGGATGTCTGTGGTGTGAAGGCTCCCAGGTCAGGTGAGATTGCTCAACCCCGAACCTCCCCTGGTGGGAGGTGTCCATAATGACCCTCATTTCCTGAATGTGGCTGGGTGAAGGGATAGCAACAAGCCCCCATTTCCTTCCTAAAAGGAAACTTAAGCATTTCCTTGAGGCACATGAGATCTAGATTACATCTCTTGCCTAAAATGATGTTCACTCCCAGTAGACTGTTCTTGGTATGATCTGTAAAGTACTCATAGGTGGGATATTTGAATTTCTTCTGGAGAAGGCTTCGCCAATCTGTCTAAAATATGAAATATCAATGAATAAGAAAGTGGACATTATTCTGGGAATTTTGAAAACAGTCTGGTGCCTGAGTCACTTGGGGAAGGTGAGAAAATCTGGATTGGAACTGCTCCTCTTGTTTGTACTCTTACCACATTGAAAAGTACCCTATCCAATAAGTGAGGTAGCTTTTCACTGTCTTCGTGTATCTGAGACCTTGAATCCAAAAATATCTTCTTGCCTGTTATTTGAGAACCTCTCTTATTCAATGCACTTGAGAATGGATTTGAGTTCTTGGTCTGTTAGTATTGAGAACAGCAACCTATAGTAAATAGTGATTAGTCTTAAGGGTCAGCCTGCTTAGTGCCAACATGATCTGGATCCTTCTGGGTTGGCCTTTCTGGCCTTCTAGGGGAAGATTCATTTCAGAAATGCAGCCATCTGCAGATTCATAGGTGTTGAGGACTTACACACAAGTGTGGCAAGATTGTCCTCAAGATGTTTTGTGGATTTATTGCCTACCTAACTGCTGTCACCAGTTTCAGTGAAGATGATCCTTATGGGACTATCACCTTTTTGCAGATCCAGCTTTTAGGTCACCCATACCTGTAAAGCTGACATTTTTCTGATGACTTTCTTCTTCTGAGTTCATGCATCTTGAATACCTTAGGCCTTAGCTGAATCTTCATCTTTTTGTTAGGTTTTGGACAGTATTGAAAGGAAGCCACAGAAGAATTAACCCATTGGTGGGGAACTGATCTTTTGAAAGCTGGTCTAAGACTGGAAGGAATGCTTGTTACACCAGAAAAATCCCACATACCTCTTTAAATTCTCTTCCAAGTGCAAAAGAAACTCCCCCAACCTCACTTCTCTACTAAACACATAATAAAACATCAAAAAAGGGGGTTTGACACAAATCTGTGCGCAACTTCTTAGGGAGAGAAAGAGAGCAGGAACCACACATGGTACATTGCCTGAAAGTGCTACTGGGTAAGCATCTGATCCTGCTAATGAAGGGTGTGGTGCAAGAGCCAGAGCAAACCAGAAAATGACACATTGGCTTTTACATTAACATTTTGTTTGCCTTTGAAGAAAAACCAAAAGCAAGTTAGAGAGTTCAGAGGAAGAGATCTATTTTATGGTCTGTGCCTTTGATTTCCTTTTGAAAGCAAGTTTGCTTCCTTTCCAAGAACTGACCTCCAGGACAACTTTTTTGTTGCATTTCTCTTCCTCACTTTTCTTGCCCATAGATAGGCCAACAATATTGCAGCCTCTGGAATCCTGAAATCTTTGGCACAAGGAGGAAGCTGTTGTATAAATCTGCTCTAATAGGTCAGAATCTCAGCTGGTGCGAATTGCTGTAAGTCCACCAGTGTTGCTGACTTACACTAGTAAATAATATGGGTCTGCTGCTCTAACTGCCAGAATTCATACTTCCTTCAGCAGAAACACCAGGTCCCATTAAAATCCTTCAGTTGGTTTCTGCTGGACAAGCAGAAGCCCTGTTACTCTGTTCCAATAACTAATTGCCATCTGGAACCAGTAGCAACCACATGAGAATGTTAAACTGCAACTTTGAGAAGCCTGCCTCTCTTTGGGCTTGATTCACTGTTGCAACACTAGGTCTGTGTAACTTCAAAGAGCTGAGTGGAGTCCTCCATGCTGAATTCAGGGCCCTGTACTTGTCTAATCACTTTCCTTACTACTATATCTTTTCTCCTTTTCCTAAGCACTTATTTTGCATGTTTTGAGGGGAGAATGGGCTCTAATGGAAAATTGAAGATTCTGTTCCTTCTGTAAGATTAACGTTTCCATCCTCCATTTGACAAGCCAGTATAAAAACTGTCTCATATTTTTCTTGTTTGTTTCTTTTTTTGCTGAAGTCATCCTCACTCTGGGATTTTTTCATTCTTCCCATGAGCTATTATTTATGAATTCACTTTTAAATTCTTCCCCTTTAACTTCTAACTGATCCCACATATTGTTTTGTGATAAACACAAGCACATTAGCAGAAGGGAGCATTAGGATGATTAAGCTTTGTGTATGGAATTGGGCAGGCCAAAATATTTGCACCAGTGATTATATTTTCAGTTAAATCAAAAGTTACTGTCCATACGCACATGCAAGGAAGATATTTAGACTTTAAAGATTTCAAATGTGGAATTCACTCTAGGTAAACTATTTCAGTTTGGGTTGGTGGTTTTGTGTTTGGTTTTTTAATTTTTTTTTAATAAAAAGAATGACACATTATCTTCTTCAAAAAGGAACTGACATAGTGTGAGTAACATGGGTCTTGATATAACCACCTTCTCTAAATCTGGCCACTGGTGCTTATCCCATGAACTATCACTTCTGTAGCATGGAGTATTCGTCTCCCAAACACATGGGAGCCACAGTATCTGCAATGTCTGCACAAAAGCTTGGCATGTCCCATAAGAAAGTCTGGTTATTGCCCCAGGCAGAAAACAAGATCCTGAATCCTCTTAAATCTGTAAGACAGAGCTCCTCGGGACTTGTGCATAAAAGTAAGTTCAACAAATGGATATTAGTGTGAAATATTTGTACTATCAGACCCCCAGCTTCATGTGGTGATGAGTGTTTTTAAATGTTGCAGATGAAAATAGGAAAGAAAGACTCTGGAACCAATAAAAGCAAGGCATGGTTCCACCAAAGACGTCCTCAAAGAACAGAGAACAGGCAATGATTTAAGAACTCTGTGCATGAGATTTCAGCAACATCCAAAAATCTGGGAAAGGTGAGAAGAAATGTTTCCCTCACTGAAAAGAGAAACTAATCTTTGAATGAGCTACAGTAGTTTTCTAACAAAAAAAAAAAATAGCACATATTCAGGGCTATTTCTGTGCTGTCTGGAGTAACATAAACACAATACAGTTATGGATGCTAAGAGCTCTAGGTTCTTTTTATTAGTCAATCAAGTAGTACATTTCATAAGGTATTATTAATCCACAATTTGCTTCCTGCTCAGTCATGTAAGTATTTGACCCTTAGGACTCCTCAGATAAGTTGTGTATCTTTTTTTGTCATTCACATGGACGATAACACCTTTGCTGTGTTACAGAATGAGGATGAAGCTGGAGACTGATGGCATTGTGCTGCAGTGGACATGGTATCATTATTTATTTTAAATTGTATCTGCAATCCTGCAACTAATTTCTACTCCTGCATGCAAAATAAATTTATTTTCAGAGGTTAGTGTGAAACCAAGAGGTAACAATAAAATGGAACCAGTATTAGGGAGGATTCCTGCCCTTGGTTTCCATGCTTGCTGTATAGTGGCAGCTAGTTAATGCTAATCATATAATCATAGAATATCCTGAGTTGGAAAGGACCCACAAGGAACATTGAAGTCAGCTTTTGCCCCTGTGCACAACAGTCCCAAGAATCCCACCATGTGCCTGAGAGTGTTAGCCAAATATTTTTTGAACTCTGTCTTGGTGCCATGACCAGTTCCCAGCCACCTTCTGTGTGAAGAACCTTTTCCTAATACTGAGCTTAAACCTTCCATGACTCAGCTTTGTGCTGTTTCCCAGGGTCCTGTCACTGGTGACCACAGAAGAGAGATCAGTGCCTGCCCCTCCTCCTCCCCTCATGAGGAAGGTATATCTGTCCTTAGTCTCCTCTTCTCCAGGCTGAACAGACCAAGTGACCACAGCAACTGCTCACACAGCTTCCTCTGCAGGCCCTTCACCATCTTCCTTGCCCTCCTTTGGACACTCTCCAAGAACTTTATATCTTTGGCTTTATATATGTTCATGCTGCTCTTGAGGCTTACATCACTTGGACATCCCTCAAGCCGCTGTGTGTCACAGAGAGAATTTGCTGAAAGATCACAGATATGGACTTCCACAGCACCAGAGATGCTACAACCAACGCACAGAGAGTACAGAGAGTGTCCCCAGAATCTCTTCTCACCCATCTGTGAGAGTGCTGGGAGCAGGAATGATCTGGAAAAGGAGAATCAAAAATGAAACCTCCTCAATGCCAGTATTTCTTGAATTCAGCCCATTACCCTGTCTACTTCAGAGAAACTCAGTCAAAAGCTTGAATGACATTCCCCCAAAAATTGTAAGTAAAATTAATAGATTTTTCAATGCACTGATATTTCTCTTTCAAATAATATATCTTGCTGACTTGTTTAAAAAACAAGTCAGTGATTCCAGCCAAGTCTCCTACTCAGAAATTGAGTTGTAAAAGTCTGTGAGATCTGACTTAACTTCAGTTGCACATAGTGTTTTTCTTCCACTGTTATTCTGTGTATTTTAAATAAATATTTTACTTCTTTATGTGTTTACTTCGAAGCAACAATATGAGTACATTATAATCTTGTCTGAACTAGGACTGAGAATAACATGGAACATATTCAGAGTAGTATAAAAGAAATACGCTTTCTACATGGGTGTTATATTCAGGTTTTATTTGCACATATTCCCTATAATTATAGTTTAAGTGGGCTATTTTCCATACCCACATAGGCAGTATTTTCCACATAAAGGTTCACATTGACTTTAGACCCACCCACAAGCTATTTACTTGCATCTATATATATAATGATCAAGCTCGTAGCTACTTCAGCCAAACCTAAATATTTTAACTTGTGCTTCTTTTGCCAGCCATTTTCTCCTGAACGAGTTGTTTCCAGTTTACACAATTGCTTTTATGAAGTTTCTGGGGCAATGTGTTTGCTCTTTCACATGGGTATTGACTGCAGTCTCAAATTCAAACACAGATTTTGAGCAATCAAAACATTATAAAAGTTTTCGAAACAAGTTTCATTTTAGATGTTTTCCAATGTTTAGGCTGTTTGCAGAAGCTGGATTTCGCCTGAAATTCAATTTTTTAATCTCCCAAAAGTTCAGCAGAACTAAGTCAGACAAATTTTCATTTATTTTACTATGTTCATCTATTGGACATCAACTTGATTCTTATTGCCAGACAGTTTGAATCTGCAGATATGAGAACAGGCAAAATACTAAGCAGCAGCACAAGCCATAAACCCATTTCCCACTCAGTTTTGGACCTTTCCCACTAAACTCTTTCTCAAGCTATTCCTAATGGCATTATTGTAAACATGCTCTTCTCCCTGGATTTTCAGATGGAAAATATGATGACACTGTAAGCTGCAAAGTAGCATGGAGTGAGGACATCTTTGCAACAGGAAGATTCCCAAAGAAATAACATCTGCATGTATGTCCCTCGATCTCAGGGAAATGTCCTCTCAGGCTTGAGAGAATTTCCAGTTCAGAACAACCTCCAATGTTATCACTCTCTTCAAAGTGGACCATCAGTGTAAAATGAGCATTTTTCTCAAAAGAACACCTCCTAAGCACAGGAAATTTTTGTAGGTAGGGATATTCCCAAACAACATGAAAATCTTCATGGAATGTGAACTCTAGGGAAAAAAAGGGTAATGTATACATACATGCATACAATGTGAAATCTTTCAGGGAAAACATTCTGTCCAAAGTAATATGTGAAGGGTTTTGTTTTGAAGAAGCCACCCCCTGCTGTGGCAGTAAGTAAGCATGTATGATTACCAAGATGCCTAATTAAATTATCCTTATCTGAATGCCAGCTGAACTCAACAAAGCAGATAATAAGTTCCAGAAACAGATACCATGTGAGGGGCAAATTATTTTACTTCGAAAAACTGGAGCTTGAAATTAGAGACGTGTAAATAATAGAGAACATGGTTTCTCTCCACCCCCACTGTCTGCACCTGAACTGCTATTTCCATCAGACGGATCATGGGGCCAAAAGGGAGCTGCTCTCACAGCTCTGCATCTGTGAAGAGATTTTAGTCTGCCTTCTAACTCCACTTCTAAAAGTGGGTTTCCTGCAGATTTGCATATGGACAAGTGGGAGTGATACTGTCTTATATTCTTGCACAAATTAAACATCAAATATAAAGAATCAGAGTATTATAAACTCTTGATTATTTTTCAGAGTTTTATCTTGGCTGCAGATTAAGTGCATCATGTGAGGAGAGGCTCCAAAGATGGTTTTGCATGGAACTAACTCTTCTGAGGAAGAGCCATCCACTGGGGCACTGCCCAGCATATCTGGAGTCTCAAGACAACTTTGTACAGGAACAATCAAATCTTCCACACAACACTCCTGGATCTGACAGTCCCGGAGAACACTGTGCTTTCTACATTTCCAAATATATTCAATATGTGCCTGTGTTAACTTAACCCATCACTGGCCCTGCTGGATGAAAGCTAGGTCCTAAAAATCCATTGGATCTGGCATTTCCAAGCACTTAAGGGACTTTTTGAAGTGCTAACATAGGTTTGATCCAGCACCTGAGAGACCTAGGGCTCCTTGAACCTGAGGACCCAAAGAGTACACTGCAGAAACAAGTTTATCTTTACCATCAACAGAAGCCAAATATTATCAACAGTGAGACAGGGTTAATTAGCCTTTCTAGATCTTACAACTCATCTCTTAGATTTAGGTTTCAATCACTTTCCCCAAAAGGTTTCACGTGACTAATTATTGACACACTCTACAGCACAGGAGTGGTCCAGGCTTTTTGGGCCAGTGCCCAGTAAGCGCCCAGCTTTGGCACAGGGGAATGCTTTGCTGAGAAGTGTTTTTTGCAGCCAAGGCCCCTCTGGGAAAATATGGCTTACAGGGCAGAAGAGGGGACTTCACTGGTTTGACTTAAAGCCAGTTCAGCCCTCTTCCAAGGACAGCAAGCAAGCAGCCAAAGAGATTGGTAATTTCGGCCCATCTTGGACTTATTAATGTATCTGTGGAGTCAGTAAAATAATGCAAAGCAATGTATATTTCAATGCACTGTGATAGGTAAGATCAATACTAGAAACATTATGCCATGCAAGGTGTAATCATCTAAACACTCTCATTGTACCTATAGAAACAACCTTCTACGGATTCTGCATGAAATTCACTGATCCAGGGAGCTTTCTGTCCCTTGGTTAATGTCAGACCATAAGAAAGAGGATCAGATATCAGCCATTTATTAATTTGAACTGGTGGAACTTGAGCTAAGCTTCAGGAGGACCTTTCCTGGGGACAAGAACAGCTCACAAAAGCATCATCCCTAAGGGAGGGTTCAGCCAGTGCAGATTTGCAGTTTCTTGTCCCAGACAATGGACTCTGGTGAAACAACCTCGCTCTTCTATACTGCAACTGGGCACTACTGAGCTCACACCAGTACCAGCTACATATCAGTAGCTGAGCAGCTCTGTGGAGAGCCAGCAGAAACTTCTGTCCTTGCCTGACCTACCTGGCCAAAAGTTGGTCAGGGAAATTTCTTCATGCTTCAGACACATTATAGACAATTATATTAAATATCAGTAATAGTATAGTAATATCAGTATGCCCTTGGAGGAGCTAATAGATCTAATATATTACACATCATATGTGTATAATGTATGTAGTCTATATAGTTGCATATGTATTATCATAAGGCATACATTATGTTACATATAATATATAATATTTTTAGGTTGGTAGTCTATATATTGTGATATAAATTTTAAAAAGTTGGAGCATTTAATTTATAACAAAATTTTCTCTCATTTCAATTTTCTCTTTTCTTTTTTTTTTTTTTTTGGTAAAAAGTGTGTTGCGATGGTAAACATGAAGAACCAATATTACAAGACTAACACTGCTGGAGTTTGAAAAGTGTGTTTTATGTTGATAGCTTAGACCAGTATACATCAGGAAACAAATTTTCTAGGGAACTCATTTTTTTCTGTGAAGGCTAATATAATAAATCACATAAAATTCACTTTTGCCTTGAAATTCTAGTGATGCTGTGAATGGTTTTTAAGAAAATATTTGGCTGCAAGAAATGTCTATGGTGAAGGTAAAATTCCTAAGGAACAAAGGTTTTTCCTCATGCTGGAGGCGCAACCGCAGTGCAAAGTCTTGGTCAAGAACTGTTCATCATTCCTTACAGATTTCCTTTGTAATATTGCCAAAGCCAGCTTCAAAGATTTCATAGAAATTATGGTCGGAAGGGACTTTCAGATCATTCAGTCAAACTTCCTGGTACACCACTAGTCAGGAAGCACTAACTAAATTCTTTATAACCACCTAAGGAACTTGGATGCAACAAGTATTTTAGAAGTCCAGAAGACTGGAACTATTCAATATTAGAACAATTTAAATACTAGAGCAACTACAGACAGATGCTTTTAGGCCTAAGGAATTTTAGATGAAATATCATTAGTGAAGGGGTGGAATTGTGGTTCAATAAAAGATTAAGAACAAAAATAAGACTACCATAATATATTACGTTCTCATGGAAATTTGGCCTGATCAGATGAGGTTATTTCTTTTTCCTCTCTTCATAAAATTACTTCTACTTACAAAAGAAAACTGCATTGCTTTATTATACTTTGGCTACTCCAAGATATTAGAGTCACATGATATTAGAAAAAAAAGCACAGTTATGTTGGCTAAAACAGGATTGCAAATATGTCTAGTAGCTGATAATGAGGAAATATCAAGGTTCCCATTGAGATTCCAGCAGGATCAGCTCTGGTACAATATTATTTTGTATTTACATGAGAAGTCTGAGTAGTGTTGTAGAGTCCTTGCTGAAAAAACCTGTCAGGATTGAGAGATCTGTGAGGCAAAAAATACTGAAAAGGAGAAATTATTTTGGCATGGTGATGTGGATAATTTGATTAAATGGTCATGATCTGACCATTTAATGGGTGCATTTTCATACATCTAAATGCCAGGTATTAAATGGGAGACTGAGGAATACAGTCTCTTCCTAGAGGATGATAGGTTTTATCCTACAAAACAACAACTCAAAGGAGGCTTCTGTCTTTGTGTATAATTGCCTCAACAGGCAGCCTCAGGGCAAGCTGTGGCAAAAATCCCTAGTGCACATGTTGAGTTTGCAAGAAAAGTATCAGGGAGAAATAGGAAAGACTTCTGCATCCTGTGGGCAGACTCCTGGTGAGGCGTTAATCTCTAGATCCACTGCCAGGTGAGAGAGAGGCTTTAAATCCTCGTGGTCCTAAATCCAGCTGACTGGGCTGCACATTCATGTTGGCTGGAGGAAGGATGCTGCAGCTTGCTGCAGAGCATCTTCCCAAAACCAGCTGATCCCAAGCCCAGGCTGTAGAGCAGGATTGCCCCTAGGGTTGGTCTAACAAACCACGGCAGCCACAGGTGGGCTGTGACACACCTACCTGCACTGTTTGGGAGCACTGTGCACCTCAACACATCTACCCATGCAGGCTGAGAAAGGCCTTTGCTATTTGGTCATTTTCATCCACCCTACAGTGAACAGTAGCAATAAATTACAAATGTGGAATGGAGTGTGATGTTCGTTTTGCTGGCAGGGACTTTTTAGTTACAATAAATTCCAATTGTTTTCCAAAAAAGGAACGTGTGGCTGACTTTGTATTTATTTTCAGCACAAGAACTAGTTGTGCACTTATTTATTGTGGGTTTTTAAATTTATTTTTTTTTACTTAATAGGAATAAGAACTACTATACCTGCTAGGAATTAAAAGTAATATGATAACAAATAGGCATTTGCTGGAAGAAAAGAACTGTAAATCATTAGGGACATGTGCAACCCAGGCCTCTTTCCTCTCAAGGCTTCATTGGAGCAACATGTAGAAAGAAACAGCCAATATTTTAGAAGCAACAGGAAAAAAAATCTGTACATAATTTGACTTTTTTTTCTATAACAGCATCTTTACTTGCATGTGACCAGCTTATTAATCAAAAAACTGGCAATATATAGCTATAAAACTGGCTTTTCAAAGATTTATCACTTTGTCATGCACAAAAAGAGATGCACATTTTACGTGTTGGAAAAATGCCCTCAGCAGCAAATAACGTTTATACAAACTCTGAAAAGCCAGAATTCCATATCTTGTGCTAATGATGTTTAGTATCTAACAGAAAGCCTGAGAAGGAACTTTAACATGTATTAATAATACTATGCATTTTAGGTAGATATTGAGCACCCAGCTCCGGTGTGATGAATGTACACATAAACTTCAAAATTAGTCTTAAAAGCATATAAACCACTTCAGTTGTTAAGATTTTCTAGAACCAGCGTGTGTGGGTAATATCACTAAAAGCAGGTATGTTGGATAAAAATGAATGATGTCCCTTTTCCAGTATAAACCCAGGAGTTCATCTTCCAGTGTTGTTTATAAATAGAAGAGAGTCAATTTGCTTAGGATCTGCAGGACGTTTGGGTACTCCATTTAGATAATGACAACATTTTTAACACAGCTATCACTCATTAGGTCAAGAGGTTGTGATTAATCAAGAAGTGTTTTGGTTTCCTCTGATAGACATCTAGTCTCTTTAGTTTACAGTTGAATGAAGATGGCTTCAACAGTTTACAGAATAAGCTGCAATGATACATTAGACTGAAATTGAGATGGAAGAGAGATGTGTGATCTATTTTAACCATTCCATTTGCATTGCAATGTGCTGTGTGTGAATTCATCTAGGCATTGCTAGAGTAAATTAAAATCTGCTGGGAATGTGTTGAATGCATTACACAACCGGAATGCGCTGGCAGGTTACAGCTACAAGTCTGCTGAATGTTACTAGCTGATATTGTTGGTGTGTGGATGAAAAGAGGAGAGTCTTTTAATAACAAATGGTTGGTTAATGGCTGATCAGGAGATGAGAAAACTTGAGACAGAATGAGTTTTGACAAAAAAGTCTCGTTATTAAGTCTGTTTCCATGGCATATTTGGGAAAACCTCCAGACTGAGGCAGTACAGGTCCTGCCACACAAACTGCAGGACAAGGATTCACACTTCTTTCTGGGTGATTAACTTGCAAACACTTGGTTGCTGCATGAAATGTCTCAAGATACTATAAAACCTCAGGGTCACGATCTAAGATTATCTATCAGCATTTTCCTCTCACCAAGCTCTGATCCAGGTTTCTGGGGTATTGTAAAGGTCTTTGCTCTAGCAACACCTCTCAAGGAGCCAAAAGAAGTATGTCCCAGGGAAGCAGACTGCTCTCAGTAGGAAGTGAGAAGTATAATCAGCTGCCCACATCATCTGTGAATACACACCTTGCACCCACAACCACAAATCACATCTGCAATCTGCAGTCAGCACTTAAAACCCTTGCAACACCTTTGTAAAGACCATACTGCCACAGGCCACATTGCATGGAGGGGTTTTTTGTTGATCTTTGAATAATCAAGTAAATCAAGTGCTAATTCAGTGTAAAGGTTTTAAAAATAATACATCGCTTGACAGTTTATTGCTTTTTCATAATATACTTATGTTACTTATTAGAAAAAAAAGTGGATGAAATTTCTGAAACCATTTTTCTGTTTTAATATACGCTCTTTGGAGGATGCAGCCTGAAGAAGTACTGTCACTCACCTTTGTGTTCCCTTTCTCCTGATCACACATATACATGCAGTCACATGTATGCATTCATGATTATGAATTTCCTTTCAGATGATGCTGACAGGTTGAAGGCAAAGTAGCACCAGGTGAGCAAATAGAAATCTTGAAAAACTTTTTATTAAGACAAATACCATAAATTTCACTCTTCCTCTTTCTCTCCAGATTATCTAACAGTCCTGTGCTAAGCACTGCACACATGCTTTCTTTAATGCTACAATCAAGGAAAAATATGAATGCTTGCAAAATACACACACTGGAATCTGCGTGACCTCCAATACCATTATTGATTGGAGACATCTGAAAAATTACAGTTATGACATATTGTTGTAATTAGCACTACAAATCTCCCTGGTTTAAATTAGAGAACATGCACTAGAAAGTCCAGAAGCTGCATATGAACTACCTTATGATTCTAAGATGACTTAACAACTATTTCCACACTTGTCAAAGTCTAGCATTGATTAAGAAAATCTAGTAGGCTCTCCAGACTGAAACACCTTCCTCAGGCAGGGAATTCCTCTATGGGATGGTCTTGCTGGCTCTCTCCCAGGGAACACACTTGTCCTGCTTTTGGTATGACTCAACTTCTTGTTGAGTCGACCTTTGCCCTCTCAAATGAAAGGGTTTCATGCCCTGGAAACTGGCTCTCTTAGCAACTTCCACTCAACTAGAACCTTATTCTTCCACAGCAACACTGAAGAAACACAGTAAAATACCTGCTTGAATTATTGAAAAAATAATATACTTGGGGAAAAGGAAATGCCAGGCAGACCTAAAGCTCCTAAGCAGGCTACATCAAAGGGTGCATTACATATAGCTGGAGGATTAATGTCCATTTATCTAATTAATGTTTTTATCATTTAGCATGCTATTAAAGAGATTTTAGAGACAGCGATACTTTCAGATAAAACCACAAGTTCTAATCATTAGGCAGCTGCCTCTCCTGATCCTATTATTAAAACACATATCTTAAGTAATTGCTGAAAAGTCAGTACTTTCAGAATATACCAGGAGAGCAAGATATTATTTTCCTCCTGATTTTCAAAAGAAACCTATGGAGAAAGAAAAAACAGTCTATCAAGAGCTGCAATGTTTCCTGAACTGAGGTAAAGGGAAAAAGAAACAAATAAGTGAAATGCTTTAAACAATTAAAGGGAAGGATTTGCACAGGAAAGAACTTCAGCATGAGAAGTGAATAAAAGGAAAACAGGCTAGGAAGACAAAAACAACTGAGGCAGCCTATTCAGTCTTGACTTAAGGTTTTTCTAATATTTGATTAAGTCTGGTTATTGATCCTGCAACAGTACCTCTAATGATCTAATCATCTACCATCTAATACTGACACCAAGATTTTAGAAATGGGTCAATTCCCTGCTGAAGTTAAAACTGCAAAATGACTGCAAAGTACCGAGGAACAAATACAAGCTCAAAAGCAACAACAGAAAATTTGAAAGTCCTTACATTTCCAGGTTGTCTGTGCTCTCTCCTTGCACAATTGCCCTGGCAAACAGGTGTCTGTTGCTGTAATTCACATTAAACAGCAGTCACCCATTAGGGCTCTAACAGGTTGTGGCAAACTCCCCTCTGCTTGTGGCTGGTAGGAAGGAAGAAAACAAATTTCTGTTTATTGTAAAATGTCTTGGAGTGTGGAAAAGGTTCAGAAGTGCTAGCAAAGTATTTGAGGAGTTATCTTTAAAAACATGTAAGTGTCTTATCCCTCTGTGAGCTAATGAGAATCCAGCTTCAAACCTGACCCTTGGCCCCACTGCACAGCGTATTTGGCTTTTGCTCCTGATCTGGTCTGACCATGTGCTTCTCACAGAGCCCTTCATTTCAGAGATGGCTTTCCAGCATTATATCCCTCTTTGTAAAGAGGCTTGAAGTCTGGTCCTTTGGTGGAGAACAGGTCTTGAACTCGTGCCTGAAGGCAGGCTCCTCTCCAGAGGCCAAAGCAAGACTGGAGCGGGGGCACCATTCCCATCCCTTGCAATGAGGGCATTGGAGCAAGGTGGATGTGGAACCAGGGGGCATTCACAACCCCAGAGTGGTCTGCTTGAGTTGTGCTTCAAGGACAACAAGCTGTTTATTGCAGTGACTTAACATCATCAGTAGATGAAAATAAAAATATATATCATAAGGGAAATCCCTGTTTTGGTAGTTTGAGCCTTGGAAGTCATGTCAGCAGCTCAAAGTTCATGAGATTTTTAGTTTAAAACATGTCAGGGTTGTTTTTCTTGATATACTGTTTGTGTTTAGGATGATACCAGAAAGAAGAAAAAGTGCACTAGCTTAAAAACACAGACTTGAAGTAAAATAACTCCAGCATCTCCAAAACTTTCTAAATGAGACCCAAAAAGCCCTTTGCAAATATTTATCACAAAAAATATGGTGGAAATCTTATTCCTATTTTATGAAAGGTGAAACAAATTAGAAAGAGGCTGTCCTTGATTAATGTTATGTTTCTGTCTGGCATTAGAAAGAAATTACTTTTTCCCCCACACTCTTTGGTGCACAATGATACATCACATTCAGCCCAAACCTCAAGCCCTCAAAAAAGAGCCCTCAAGACAGACAGACTGACCCAAAGTGCCCATGACACAGTGGGGCAAGATTTGGTCCTGCCTGCACAGAGGACTGAGCCAAAATGGCCATTTACTTTTCAGATCTATGTCTTAGAGGAAAGGCAGACAAAAAGAGCTACCAGTAACACAATTTCTTGCAGCAGCGTTCATTTATGTCTTTAAATAATTTCTGGGGAGCAAAGGGCTTGTGTTTGCACAGCCCTTGAGAGACATGGTGTCTGCAATCCTCTTACTTCTTTTCTCTCCTTTCTTATTTCTTTTTTTCCATTGTCCTTCAGCTGCTTTAATTCAGTGCAAAATGTTGTTTGAAGAGTTTTTGGGCACTGCTTTCCACAACAACCATTGCACTGCTGAGTTAGGACTTACTGCCTGTACAGCAGAAAAATAAACCGGGCTAAGGTTTCTTCAGTTCAGCAGTAATGGAGTGGGATTTCTTTTAATTTAGTTAAATACTGTTGCTTGACAGAATGAAATCTGATCTCTAAGGTAGAGATTAAAACTGGTGGACCTAGTGCAAACTATTTGGGGTTTTTAATTATTCTTCTGGTGAATTATCCTAATTAAATTTGTCAGACAATCATAGGATATACCGCTTGTGTAGAAACTGATAATGCTGGTCATTCGTCTCCTGTCTAGTAGCTATTATACTCTCTAGATAAAAATCACATGAACTGGAAAAGCAGCATTCAAAATATTGAAGTTGATGCACAATCACCTAATTAACTTTTTCTTAAGCACTTGCAGAAACGTGGAGTAAGTGGAGAGACAGAGTATTTTACTGAGCTTTTGCCAAATGATGCTGTTGGTCACACCCAGTGTTGTACATGAACACATTTTGCTGGACGAAGAACCTGGCACAAGATATTGTTTGGAAAGGGAAGGGGAGGGAAGACAAGGCAAGGCAAGGCAGTGCAAAGAGCTTTCTAGTTTTTTTTTCAGTTTGTGTTAACAGATAATTGGCCATCTATTGGACAGAATATTACTTCACTATCCTAATAACTTGGCTGCACATAAAAAAATCTTTCATGCTGCAGCTTGGCTCTGAACCATTAACTTTTTTCTTAATAACAGCAATAAAATGAAAGTCAGTCCACAATTAATTCCCTTTACCAGACTTCAGTGACCTAAAATATGTAGCCTCCTTTGGAATTCTGTCAAACTCAGTGGTTTCTGATGGATATTATTTATGCTTCCATGTATGCAAACAGCCACTCATCAAGTTTTTGATAGATACTATTAGGAATTTATATTGTACATGTCTAAGCTTACATTTCAGACCTCTGTGGTCATATTGAAGAAAAGGATTTTTGACTTTATAAACCATCATTGGCAATTTCATACACCAGCTTTAGTTAGCAAATAGCTTTCTCAGTTGAATTTAATTTTTTTTTGCATAATAGCCAAATATCTGTTACTGATAGAGATACCATAAAGCAAGAAGTAAGACCAGATTAAAAATACTGAATGGCTTTATTCTAGTTAAGTTCCTTGATGGAATGATTTTGAAAAACAGACATTTTAAAACTTCCAGTAACACAAAAAATCCATATATATTTGAGAATTGCTTTTTTTTATCCCCATGCAGGATGCCAAGAACCATGGCCTGGACCTCATGACAGTACCCTACTGCTCATCCTCAGCTTCCAAGCCATATTTGTGGCTCCCAGGGAGTGTGTGCTGTGTCTCTCCTCAGCCTGTCTGCAGGAGGGAAATGAGACAAGACATAACTGTGCTGCTGCTGCTGCAGCAATCTAGGAAAACCAACTGGCGTCAGAAGATTTCTCTGAGCTCCACTGAGAGACCAAAGAGGGACACTCCAGAGGCACTGCAGAGTAAGGGAGGTGTAAGCGTTGCCCTCCATGCATGATGTGGCAATTCTCCATGCATGCTTTCCCCAGGACACCTTGTTGTGGTTTAAACCCAGAGAGCAGCTAAGCCCCACACAGCCACTCACTCACACTCCCATGGCAGGGTGGAGGAGGGAACTGAAAGACTAAAACTGAGAAAACTCATGGGTTGGGAGAAAGATGCTTTAATAGGTAAAGCAAAAGACACACATGCAAACAAAGCAAAACAAAACAAGGATTTCATGCACCATTTCATTCACCATTGGCAGGCAGGTGTGCAGCTCTCCTCAGGAGAGTAGGGCTCTATCATGTATGATGGTCACATGGAGAGACAAGTGCCATCACTCTGAACGTTTCCTCTCTTCCCTCTCCTTTCCCCAACTTTATGTGCTGTATGGAATGCAATAAAGCACATAAAGTGCTGTATTCACATACACTGACCCTTTGGTCACTTGGGGTCAGCTGTCCTGGTGTCCCCTCCCAGCTTCTTGTGCCCCTCCAGCCTCCTTTGTGGTGGGGTGTTATGAGGAGCAGCAATGGCCTTGGCTCTGTGTAAACTCTGCTCAGCAGTAACCAAAACATCTCTCTATTACCAGCACTGTTTCCAGCACAAATCCAAAACACAATCCCATACACGCTACTATGAAGAAAATTAACTCTATCCCAGCCAAAACCAGCTCAACCTGCCTTTAGTCATAACCATAGTCATGATTTAATAATCATAGCCTTTAGCCATAGTCATTCAACCAGAGCAGAGAATATGGCTCCAAATGTTTATCAACAGCTGCAAACTGATGAGCCATTTTAGACACAGCTGCCCTGAGCAGTACCGGTTTGCATGCTCACTCAAGAATTTGAACATTTTGTCACCCATTTATTCACAGAACAATTACTGGGGGAGTGTGGAAGGGAGCAGCCTTGGATTCTGGTTTCTGGTCCCCACAATCATGATGTGTAACCAGCTCGTCAGTGAAATGCATCTCAGCCATGGCGTGGGGGCTGGCACTGGGGTTCCTCCCTGGTGCCCAGGGCCAGCCTTGGGCTCCCTGCTCCCAGAGTTTCTTACTTATTGCCCCATATCCTCCTGGGGCAATGCAGGTCCCCAGGGGGTGTGTGGGGTTCCCATGGCCTCAGCCTACGCTCCTGTGAGGCAGGAGGCTCAGCTCTCCCTGGCAGCAGCAGGAGCTGCCATTGCGCTGTTGTGCTGTGGGCCCGGCTCCTGCACGTCCCAGCCAAGGCCTCCCGAGGACAGGGCTCTGCAGGCTGCCAGCACTGCGGGCAGTGAGGCCCAAACCTCCTGACTTTGTGTGTCTCTGGCAGCAGGACACCTTGTGGACATCAGGACAGCTCTCAGCACAGGGAGAAGGCAAACTGCAGGCACCCCCAGATGATTTAGGTCCAATGCAAAGGTGCCTGAAGCCTTAAGAAAGTGAGGAGTGGGTGTTTTTATTGCATTTCTCCTCATAGACAGTCCATGTCAGTCCACCTTCTCCTTCTTCCTTAACTCTCCCTTGTTTTTAATTCCTTCCCAGTGACCAGGGACCCAGCTCCTGGTGTGGTCAGAGCCGTGGCAGGAAGGAGAGCGACCTCCACGTTCCCAGATACGCCCCTCTCTGTACAGCACAACTGCACTGGCTGCTCATGCTGTTAGATCATATTGCAAATTCATGTCTCATTTGACCCTGAGGTCTCCTCCAGCATTGCTGCTTTCTAGGATTCTCCCTCCCTTTGGATGTCTGTGTTTCAAATTACGTTTCCCTGGGTGTACTGTGTTACATTTTCCCATGAATGCTGTTGTTATTTTCCAGCTCTACATTTTAAATCACACTACTACATTTTAATCACTACTACATTTATTACCTCTGCTTTCATTGATGCACTCAGCTCCTTCTGAGAGTGAGGACTGTAAAAATAGAATTGTAGTACTATCTGTGGCTTCTTTCTTTGCTGTTGCAATTGTCCAGCACCTTTTCTCTCCTTCTGTGCTTTATTGAAAGCATTGAAGACACCCAGGAAATATCCTCTATATGACACAAGCTGTCAGATTGAACCTTTCCCAGCTTCCATTAGCACCTCTTCAGCATCTCTTGCCTTTAGAGTCAGTTTTTAAACAATCCATCAGGCCCATTTAAAAATACTTGAAGAAAGAGACCTCAGAAACACCATCTGCCAATACTTCAATGACCACTGTGAAAGGTTCCTTATTTTCTTAGACTGAATCCATCCTGATTTTAGGATATTTTGCAAAGGAGATCTCTTCTGTGATGAGTCATTTGGTTTCCACACATTCCCAGCTCAGAGGTGATGTCTCCTGAGGCCTGGATGGAGCCTGATGCAGCAATCAGTTGCAGAGACAGCAACCAGCTGAACCTTACCAGGACTGGACACCAGTTTTAGTGAAGTTAAATTCTAGATTGCTGTTGGCTTAGTTGGCAATTGCTTTTTCTGCAGCTTATTTGACATTAGGCTTTCTCTCAGTTTTCATTGCAATTTTGATTTAATTTAATATTTATATTTCAGTAAGAGTCCACTGTCTAATTTAAGAAAACTGTATTTTCCTTACTCTGAGAGACAATCCTGAAATATTTGTAAGCCTTTGGGGTTTTTTTTCTGACTAATCAGAAGGGGATCTTAGGCTTCATCTCCCTCATCTTCTAAAGGATCAAAATGCTGTGTTACTGAAAGTCACGGGCATGGTAGAGTTACTCCTAATAAAGAAATTCAGAACAGATGTAATATTGTATTCTTAAAAAAGAACTATTAAGGCAGCTTTACAGGACAAAACAATAGGGTGGGGAAACCTAAAGTATATGTAATACATTGTAACAAGTTCTAGAAAAATCTGTGAATGTTATACAAGTAGTACTGAAGGGAGGGATAAGAACTGAACTACATTTTCTGCTGCATATCCTCTGCATCCACAGCTCACATCAGCCATTCTAGAACCCTCAATATTTAGAAGGTTTTGACTTTGCTGTTTGTGAACAGTTCCCAGATCAAACGTGCACTCAGGGCAAGCTTCCTCTGAGGTTTCCAGGGCTCTTGAGAGAACTAAAATTGCAAAGAAAATAGATTCACATGATGCATTGATTTCACTGTCTCAAGGTGCTTTCAAATTTTATCCCAATTCTGTTCACAAAATTAGTTCACATGCTCCTTGCTATGCTTTCAGTCAAATGTTTCCATTGAAAATTCAGCATGACAGAAAGTAAATAAAAAGGAATTATTTTAGAAATAAAAGTGCAAACAAAACCATTGATTTCTCAACACCATATTTTGTGGACAATATCTCCATCATAAAAATATTTTAAAAAGCCATCCTCTCATCAGATGAGTCCCAAGAAGCTCCCAGTTACCTCTTGCCCATGGTACCACCCAGTCTAGTCCTGTTTTAAAGACAGCCCCATGGCTGTTGGTGGGATGCTGCTGCACTCTTGCTGCTCTATTCTGGTTTTTCCAACATCCAGCAGAGAGAGAGCATTTCAGTGTTCATGCTTTCCTCAGTGTTGAACACGACTAGGAAGACCAGCAGTACAATTGGAGCATTGGTGGCTGTATTTAACAGTGTACAATCATCTGTAGTCAGGTCCAAGTCTCATAATGCATGAAGGCATCAGAGGGCACTGGTTTTGCTTTTCCCAAGAGTCAAATGTTTTGTTCCTAAAGCAAACATTAGAAAAAAAAAAAAAAAGAAAAAAAAAAAGAAAAAAGAGAACACATCCCATGATCCCATTCCCACAGGCCAGATTTTATTCTCATTTGCTCTAAAACTAGGAACATCAATAAAGTGGCACCAGTCCGACTGCGCTTAGAATCAAATTTCTAACCTTGTACTTTCAGATAGCTCACAGCATTGAAATAATGCAGTGGTACCATCAGGTTAAATCCTGTCTCACTCAATTTTGCCAGAGTATTTTCCATCACCTTCAGTGGGGCCAGGATTCCACACAGAATATTTTGCTTTCTTTAAAGGAA
Source organism: Molothrus ater (assembly GCF_012460135.2). Taxonomy (NCBI): domain Eukaryota; kingdom Metazoa; phylum Chordata; class Aves; order Passeriformes; family Icteridae; genus Molothrus; species Molothrus ater. The sequence goes on from NC_050480.2 coordinate 26,412,836, forward strand.
GAATTTGCATTCACTCATCTTGAAGAAAGTAGACCGACTTGCTGGAAGTACTGCCTGTGCCGAGCACAGAAACACCAACAGGAAACAATTGGCTGCATTAATCCTCGCTGTTGGTTTTTGAAGTAAAAGTGCAGAGAGTTTTTTCCGCTGACTTTACTTCTCATCTTTGCAACAACCTAGACATGCTTTAAACATAATCTGTGTGCAGAACAGGGTTAAAATGCAAAATATCACAACCCCAAATCTCTACACCAAGAGACCAGGGACTCGGGGAGAGAAACTGCTAAACGCTTCTTGTCAGTCTAGAAGCTATTCCATAGCTAAACCTGCTCATTTTGGAGATTTATTTTGCTAGAAAGGATTTTAATCTTCACATTTCAGTTCCTCAGAGGAGGCAAAAATCTTCCAAGTGCAGAGTCTGCAGCAGCGGTGAATCAACTATTGTAATACGCTGCCTCTAAAAATACTTGAGGGTAGTCAGGCATTAGGAAGGCTCCTATTTTGTGTGAACTGATCAAATACAGATGTTGCCAAAGAGCTGACCTTATTGACCGTGACTTAACTAGAGATTGAATGGCAGACAGACGGTCAGTAGTAGGGTGAAACCATGTTTTGGCGGTAGGGTGTAAATGTATATACAGTTTACAGGATGTGAATGACACCAAGCAAACATCTGTTCTATTGATAAATACTTGTTTTACTTCCAAAAATTTTTATCCCAGGGAAACGGTATGTGTGTGTATATATGTGTGCGCATAACACATTCCGCCCAATATTGTTAGGTGTCTCGTGTGCATGTTGTGGTCCCGGAAAATCCTTGAAATAGAAAAATATTAAAAATGGAACTAACCTTTCTTCCTGCAATATCAGATTTCATATAAAACTCATCAGCTGAGCTGAGTATTAGTCTTGATCAATGGCAGGAAACCAGGGGATCAAATGTTAATAAATCAGAAACAGATACCTCCACTTGAGCGGAGATATATCACCAACCTGAAAAATAGGGCAAATTATTTGACAAATTTTATATGCATATACCTAGAGAAAAAAACGCTTTTCATAAGATTCCTTGAAAACTCAAAGGACAAATGTGGAGAAAAAGTAACCTAACAAGGTAATGAACATAGAACATGAAGTCAAAGAGTCCGAAAAACACCTTTGTTTTCTTTTGGTTTGACATAATAAAAAAAAAAAGATGAAATGAAAAGGCTATTGTTAATACAAAACCAACACATTTTGATTTGCAAATTAGCTCTGTCCCACTGCTATGTGCTGCTTGAGTGAGGGTAGTGAAGTAACAGAGTAGGCCTGGTTTAGTGTGTTGTTACCTTTGCTCAAGAGTTAAATAGAAACATCACAATTACAGCAGCAAAAAATGTACACCAGGTCTGAAGTGCTCAGAGAGACATAGTGCTTCCAGTATCTTGGAAACTTGTAAAGGCACAAGGACCAGCTTTAACTTTAATATTTTTAAGGTGTGATGCTTAACTCTGTTAGCTCAAAGTTCCTTTTATTAATTTCAGACAAGCACCCTTGGAGTGTGGTCTTCTCTTCAAATTGAAACTATTTGCTCCTGTGCATAGCCTACTAAATTTAATTAGAAAATCCTGGTAGGCCAGCAGGACAAAATTTCTCTTCCTTCCTATTTTCCCCTTCCACAATATATCACCTAGAGTAATTAGGACCAGTGAGGGATCATCTTCACTGGATTAACCTTAACTAAATTGTATGCATTCAACATGTGCTCTTTTGATTAACTTGAGCCTGGACTGCTGCCTGTGGTACACCCACCTTGTAATTCTACACACTTAATTAATTTCAGATGAACGGCAAAAAGGATAAGCTGAATTCTCCAATTAATAAACTGATATTAGTTAATGTATTTTAGCTTAACTTTTAATTTTCTTCCTGTGTAGGGATAGGAAAAACAGAGAACAGGAGAGGGGTGGAAGGGAACAAGCTTTGCCAACAAGCTTGTAACAACTTTTCAGGGCCTGATCCTGCTGCTGTCTAAGCAGATAACTTTCCTCCCGACAAGGAGAGGAATTTTGGCAAAAGGATCAGTCCCTACATTTAAAGTATAAAATGCAATAGGCAGGAACAGGATTTTTTTCTCTTTCAAAATGATAAATAAGCATTACTTAAAACCTCCTCACCTTAACTTGGTTTTCCATATGGTTTCACTCATGCGTGGGTTTTCCTCCTTATTAAAAAAAATACTATAATGTCACTGGCTATGGGCCCAATCCTCCAGGCCTTAGTCCCACAGGCTAAGGTTATTTTTCTCTTCTCTGCTGTCATGGGGAGCTGCCTAACAGCCCCATCCTAGATGCATTTGCCCAGATAAGTAACTTTGCTTTTGAATCTAGCCCTTGTGAATTCAATAGCATTTATCAGAGGAATTAAATTACTCATGTAGAAAAATATTTGCAGGAATAGATCCTTAAAATGTTACTGGAAACACAAAGAAAAATCCAAAGAAAGATGCAAGGGAAAGACTTTTTCCTAGTTCTTTTTAAATTGGCTTTTGAACTGAATTAATTCAGTTGTTAATTATTAAGCAGAGGTCTTAATCTTCTCTGAGCAAATTGCAGTGAATACTTAGTTTCTTGTTTTTAATGTGTAGCTCTGCTGAAATTTCTCTCCAACATTGGTATGTGTGGTTTCAGTAAAATCGATAGGATTAAAGTGAAATCTGCATAAAATTATTTTGCTAAAATGAAGATTGGCTGTTCAGTGTCTTAAAGGATTGAATTTTGAGTGAGAGCAAAATCAAGTTCACAGAAAACAAGAAATATACAGTCATATGTGGTTCTTTAATTATGCCTCTGTAAAATCATTCACTGTTTTTCCTCTCCAGAAATCAATATTCAAACAAATGCTACCAGAAAAAAAACAACAAATATTAGTTACATAATTCTATTGAAGATATTTCTAGGTTAGATATCAACAAGCTGTTTGTGCATGATTTATATTGACTGCCAGTACTTGGTTTTTCCACGAACAAGAATAATGACAAATAGCTGTAAGCAATAAGATGGCCTAGCAAGACTTTTGTTTCCTAATGACTATTTGATTACTTCAACAAGTCATCAAGAAGTATTTTAACATTTGTCCACTATTAAGAGATAGTAAATTATTTGCTGATTATTTGATTGATAATCTTTCAAAAATCACAGGAAATTTATTAGGTAGGAGCATTATATAAATTTTTTCAAACATCTAAATAGTTAATGAGCCTTTTTCTCTCTGCAAAAGGAGCTTTGACACCTTAATCACTTCAGTGATCTCCCAGTTCTTGGGAATACCTTTGACAGCTTTACCTCCCACCTGTAAATATTTAAAATGAAATCAGACAAAACAGTTCGAATAGCAAAATCCCTTATGAGAAAGGAAGAAGGTAGAGAATCTTAAAGGAAAGTTGTCAGTATTTTGGGTCATTTTAAAACCATGGAACATACGAAACTACGGCCAAATTTCTTTTGATAAAATTAATTTAAAGAAAACAATAAAGAAAAGAAAGCTTCTATTTTAAAGTGTCTGTTTACAAGCACTTGTGAAAATTCAACAAATGCTTGTGATACAGAAAAAAGCAACTGAGAGGGCAGAAAAGAAAGGGTTGCTTCATACTGACTTACCTTGTAGCCAGTCGGTGTGCGAGATCTTCTGGCTGAATACATTGTTTTTATTAGTGTCAGGTACTTGATTTAAAGTGAGACCTCATCACCTTCCAGAGAGATATTTTTCCTGGAGTATATGCACGTATCTATTTATCTATTGAGTGTGAGTGTGTATATACACACACCTAGCAGTAGGCCTGGTTAGTGTCGGCTTGACTGAGAAAGGATGTTAGTAATTACCATTCCTCTAAACACTACTTTAGCGTGGTTTAGTGTATCCGCTGGCTTCTGCTGCCAGAGTACCCGTGCTGCCTACTGGAAGTGGCTGTAAAGCCAAAAGCTGCAGTGAGAGCCATTTCCATCTCCAAGGAACTCAGTGGACTTGCTGTAGATTCCTGAGAATGGGAATGTGCTTAGCTGTGTTTCAGGGTGTCCGTGGCCAGTGGGGACCATCTTGGGGCAGTGCTGCGTGACAAAGCCCAGGACTGGTGTAGGACACAGGCTGGTTGCTGGACTGGCGTGTGCCAGGTGGGAGAGAAATCTTACACCACTTATGCCCACTGAGCCAGAGCAGTTGGTCACAGAGGAGAAATTAAGCTTTGGCTGATGCTGAAAACAGCAGTAACAGCAGTTCTGTAGGACCTGGAACTTTCCCCACACCTGCACAGGGATCCTTTTGCAATGGACTTTCTCTGGTTCCCCATTCCTTCCTTGTGAATGTGTTTTCCAAGGGTCACCCTGAAACAAGGAACTCAAGCTGAGAGCTGTTAATCTAGCAACTGATGCTGTAAACTCTTACACAGATATTTTTCCCTTTTGCAGGCAACATTTCTACTGTTTTACAAACACATCAAGTGAAGTTCTCTTGAATTGACACTAAGACAAAAAACAGCCTGTGTGCATTAGCAGTAGAATGAGTCCATATTAAGAAGAGCTTCTGGTATTATGTTTTATGAGCCCAGTAAATCAAAAGCATTAAGGAAAAATAGGACATTACTGTTTCATGCAGTGTCTGCAAAACAGAAATTTTCTCATGTAACACTGGGAAAAAATAAGTAAATTTTCCCCTCATGTTTATTATTTTACAGTTAGATCACTTTTGAATCTCTCTTAGCTCTGAAGAGCTGTTTTTTCTGTTTGAAAAAACAGGTCTGGGGTTTTTGTTTTGTTTCTGGTGGTGGGGGTTTTTTTCTAATGTTTGTGTGGTCTCTATAGTGCCTTTCCCATGAAAAGGTAAAGCTTGCCTGGTGAGGCGTTACACAACACTCTCCTTTCCCGTGTTCTCTATGTGTGTTGATTTTCTAAAACAGCTCTTGAAACTCTTCTTTATGTGCTTGAGAGGCTTCCATACTTTATCACCAGCTGGAATGTTATTAATGTTTAATTTTTACCTTGAAGTATTTGTACATCAAATCATTAATCTCTATTGTTCAGTTTTGACTACAGTATTATTAAACAGTCTATTAAGTAAAAAAGAGACCTAGGGAACGTATAAAAAGGCACAGTATTATTCTGATGACAGCTTCCTGGTGGTCCATCATATATAAAACCAGCTATTAGGAATATGTTTCAAACTGGCACTGTAACACATATTTCATAGTTGTTAAATTTAATTGTATAAATAGTCACTGACTGTATTTGGACAGTTTTAAAAAAGCGAACGTGTAATGTATCACCCTATGAAAAACATTCATGGAACATCCTCAGCAACCACAGCTAGGAGACAACCTTCATTTTTGTCAATAGTATCTACAGCAATTAGCTCTGATATTGAGCAAAATTAGAACTTGATCCTTCAAGCGTTTATACACATGAGGAGTCCCACAGGGACCAATCAATACTCTCTGTAGTCATGGAAATATTCACATGCATATGATCAATCAAAAGTATACATTTTTCAGGAATAGGTTGTTTTTTCTAACAGTGAGCCATTTTTTGGGTTCAGTCCTTCTTTCTCTAAATTTCGGTAGAACAACCCATGTTAGACAGTGTAGGCTTTTGGGCAAATGCAAGATAAATTCTGAGAACAGTAAACAGTGACTGCTCTTAATATTAAACCCTCTACTTCACACGAATAACCACCCAGCAGGGTGATACAGAACACAGGATAACTCAGGCATAAAGTGATTTGTCTGTAGCCTATATGGTTCTTTCAATATTGACACGCACTCTGCATACTTTCAGTTGTTTTCTTAAAAGTGAAGGTGCATTGGCAAGAGCCAGTGAAATGCACTGCCTTTTGCAGCAGACATTTCTAAGCTGTAATACAGTTGGTACTATTTATTGAATGACTTCCACCAAAGGTAGAAGAAAGATAAAGCTGCTGCTTTCAATTATGCAATCAAGAATGTAAAAAAGCAAAGTTGTAGATCTCATATGGAAATAATTATATCTGATAAACTGTGTCAAACAACAATTGTGTTTGTGCTAATCACATTTTAGAAGGCTGGTATTGTAGTTGATTTTGCTACAAAATGGAAAACAATTAATTATAAATTCCACTGACCTATTCCAAACCGTCCTGCTTAATCAACTCAGTTCTAAATCATTGTTGGCTTAGACAGTAATCCAATATGCTAGTTCCACCAGATTCTCTGCCATCACTCATCAAGAAATCAATATTGCAGCTAAATAAGACTCCTACTAAAGACTCTGCAGTAATGACTGATACCCACCCTGCTATCAAACACTGTGGCTTGCTTTAAACTCATCTGTTGCATTCACCTTTATAAAGATCAAAGCTCCAGCTTTTGGGCCAAGGTCTTTTAAGACACTCCCTCTTAATAGGGGATGCTTCAACTCTCTGTGGCAGGTAGGGGCTGAGAACTTCCAGCTCTGGATGCTGTTGAGAACAGAGCACTCTGAAAATATGTTTTGGTCACATCACATCAGCTGAGTTGTCTCCCCTCTCTTCTTTCCCTAGGAGGCTGCTCACCCTGGCCCTGCCCTTCTCCAGTGGAGGTCCCCAGCCCTGCCTACTTAACCAAAAGGGATCCCCATCCTGCCCACCTGCCCTTCCTGGTCCCACACAGGTCAGTCTGTGCCATCACCAGCTCCATAGCAGTAGGCACTGCCACCTCCCCTGCCCCTGCAGGGACAGGCAGCACGTGTACAAGTACCATGAATAGTCAGTGTGGTGTGGGCTCCATAAATGTCACCAGTAATCTCTAAATCAGGCAGCATAGAGAACAGCCTGACTACAAAGCCAACAAGGAACAAATGTGTTTAAATATCAGTAGGAAATCTGCTGTATAATTGCTCATGGAAATTGACAGCTAGTGAATTAATCAACATGAATCTACTACTAAGCGAAAGTAGGAATCAGATGATCTTCATAAATTACAAGAGGAGGTTTCTCTCTCTCGTTGCTTCTCCTTGAATGACTGTCTGAGACAGCATGAAACTCTTTGTCTGTTATCCTAATTAGATCCTCTAATCTTATAAAAGATACTACTTCTGAGAGAAAGCCATGTGCATAAAATAAAACCATGCATTTTTGTCCAGTACAGATAATCACCAAAATGATTATACCTTTGTAAATTAATTAAAAACATTCATGGAAGATTAAAGCTAGAAGATATTAATAGCTCAAGATATTTTTAAAATATGTCACATATTTTCAGTTTGCTATTTTAGAAAAAAAAAAAAAAAGAAAAATCTCAACACAATGATTTTAACTCACATTCTTATTTTCCAGAAATTTTGGTTTTGTTTTTTTCCATTACCATTTCCTACAAACAGATATAAGTAACATACTTACACTTCAGGAATGTCTTCATTTTTATCCTGGCATTCACATCTGTCCCTGTTTAATGCTCTGCTGGTGGTCTGGCTCCATGGTATGCCCACTGCAATGTTCATCTTAAACAATATTTACATTGATTAGGGACCCCAGTGCACTAGAGGCACTTACTAGAAAATGAACACAATACCCTGGGATAACAGCGAACATCTAACTGTTTTATTTTTCAACTTTTTTCTGAATGTATTGTTTAAGTGTATAAACACTGTCAAAAGGGAAAGGTAGTGGCAAAGGACACTGTGTGAATGTATAATATAAAAATCTGTGTGGAAAATGTGGAGTTGATAAACATGTAAGGAATGGACACAGTGATGTATTTTTATTCAAGTTATAATAGTATGTGTTGCAATTCAGAACATTTTTTCTCTGCGTATGCCCAGTAAAACTCTTTCCTGACACTAAAATCTTATAAGCTTAGTAACATAAAACTGGAGTAGGGAAGCATATTTGTAAAAAAACTCCAACAATCCTACAGCAGGATTCAATATTTTGCCTTACATCACATAACATGTTAATGGCAAAACTGAAGTTGAAACCAACATTTTGTTTTGAATGTGAAGATATAGGGATATAAAGGTCTTTTCAGATTGAGGGTCTGAGCTGCTAATTTGGAAATATTCCAGCTGAGTGGTACTATGGAACGTCATGACAAAGCTCTTGTGAAAGCAGGCTGAAAAAATCAGAGGGTAGCTTGGGAAAATTGCTTAAAGCAGGTTTAGTATGGGACCCCAGACCTCCAATTGGGATGATATTCATTAGGTCACTGAAGAATAGGGACCACTATTCCTGTCCTAGTGAGGAGCAACTGCATACACAAAGAGGATCCTTGAACAATTGCTATTTTTAGTCTCCCAAAAATCTAGTATTTTCATATCTGCCAACAGAAAAATTTAAATGTTACTGTGTGGGATCACTGTTTGGATGTTGCACTTGGAGCATAAGCAGAGTAACAATTTGCAAAGAGTCAGGGAGAAGAGATGTCAAATAAGGGGGTGTTGTGAAGCTCAGAACTGATCAGTAGGTTTTCTCTTCTCTACCTTCAGCGTCTTGCGTCTCCAGTTGCACCCTGCAAGGAGAAGGTAAGTTGGAGGAGAGGATGACAAGGATCATATATGTCTTTTTCACGTTCCAGGTTGCTGAGGGGCTTCATGTGCATACTGAGCAGGCCAGTCCCTGTCTGGGACCTGCCAGGCAAGAACTGAGTCTGATCTGAGAGCAAAGGCTGAGGCCACGCACTCCAAGACCTTCACTCCAGTCTGAGCTCAAGGAGAGCATGTGTCCTCAGTGTGCCATGCCACAGATGTCAGAGAGCTCCAGTAGCTTTAAAGTGGACATGGAATAAGGAGCTGATCCATCATTGTAGTCAGGGTATCATATATGAGAGATGCTGGTGATATCTAAAAGCATTAGCAAAGTCTGTCTTCTTCCTCTGGCTCAGAATAGCAGTTTCTGTTTTTCTATGAAAAGTTGCTGGAGCAGTTGATGTTCCAGAGAATTTTATTCCCATCAAGAGAGACAGTCTCTTTCCAGCTTTCTCCTTGGTTCAGAAATGGTTTGACGTGACTAGAAAATTTTTAGCTAAAAACCACGATAGCAGGAAACACACAGTCCTTTTTTAAAGACAGCTTCCTTTTTAAGACAGCTTACAAATTTGCTTTTATACACACAAACTATTTGTGTATGTGCTTAAACCTCTTCAAATCTGCACAGAAGCTCATCAATATATAGCTATCTCAGCAAAGTCTTCTGCTGATTTATTAGGTGAAGAGTAACATGCACTCTGCTGCTCTTTACTAAAATGTTGTTGATGATGATGGAGAGGGAGATAATCTATTTTCAGCAAATGATGGAAAAGCACCCCCCTGAAAAATATCCTTTTGAATTTAATTATGCTCTTGTATTTTTTAATCTCTGAACCACGTATATAGCACATGAATGATCCCAAAAACTTGGGGATGGGAAAGTGCAGTCATTAAATGCTAGAAACCAAAAAAAAGTTTACAAGAACAAAATGCCACTTTACTGCAGCATATGAGTAAAAAACCGTCTATCTGAAAAAGTGATTGATTCTGACATATGTGACGTAAGTATAAGCAAATCAAAAGTGATCTCTCTAAATCTTGTTTTGCAACGTGTAAAATAATGGAAGCTATATATTTAAGATGCAGCCCAAATTAAATATGGTTGTGTTCAATCTGTCTGTGAAATGAGATCTACTGCTACTTTTTTATGTCACAGAAATTCCCTAGGACTGTTTTATGAACTCCTTCTAGTTCATTTTTTAATATTAAAAGATGGAAAAAGGCCTCTTTCTGTTTTGCTGTTCTCCACCAGTGAGTCATGGGTCCCTTGCTGCTCCGAGGGGAAAGTTGTTTTAGTAATTCTGGAAATAAACTTGCTGCTGAGTCAGCATCACTACAGAAAATGAAAGTTTCAAATTAAGAAACACATTAGAAATAAGAAGTAATGGTGTATCTCTCAGCCCCCCCCCTCCCCCCCCGTTAGAATTGGCTGGCGCGTCAGGAGCTGATTTAGCAAGTTCCATATGTATTGGACATGAGAAAGGTGTATAGGCATGACAAAAAATCAGGTTCATTTAGTGGGAAAGAGGATAAAAGAAACCAAGATAAAATGTAGGGTAAAGATGGAAGCAGCCCTAAATACTTTACTGACCATGGCACTCCACCCTGAAATGCTTAAATGCATCCCTGAAGTAGATCAATATGAAGAGATTTTTGCTTTCAGCTTTCTCTGCTAGGGGTTTTCAAAACAAGCAATTTTAATAGCATTTCTAAGTCACTGTATACTTACAGATAAACCACTGGGATTTCGCTACTCTGTTTATCTGGGATTCTAGATTTTACGGAGCAAATAATTGGAAACAAAACATTTCCCAGCAATCAGTCTACTCTTTCTGATTTGCTAAACATGTCCATATGTAGTTATTGCTTATGTTTGGAAGATTGGTAGCAGTTTTAGAGGAGAAATATGCTACAACTGCAAATTCAAGTAGTCATTTGGCAATTGTATGGGGAAGCCTTTGCAGTTTGTTTTGGTAAAGGGAACCCAGGAATTTAATGCTACTTATACCTTAATATTGAACAACATTTTAAATGGCATAATTTTAGTCTGTTAGAGTAATAAAATCAATTTTTCAAACAGTACCCAATACCTTGCTGTGGAGGAGAAAAATGCTGCATCCTTCCCCCCTGCACCTTTGGACCTGATTCTGCCCTGCCAATTGTCCACGGATCACCTCTGCAGCCACCACTGCAATGGCATCAACCCTCAATGTTCTCTGAAATCTGAAAGAGCTTTTGGTAGTGACTTGTTTTGACAAGATTCAAAGGCTAGTGAAACAAATATGAATCCTAAGACTGATTTCAGTTTAATCTGAATTTGAGTAATTAAAAAAAAATAAAAAGCAGTCTCTGATAGGCAGAATTTCTTTAAATATTGCAGTTCTCTAATTATAATTGTTGTTTCAGGACAGCGAAACTCTCCAAATTTGCATGAAGTCCCTCCTGACTGTACAGAAGCTCTTGACTGGAATCTTTCACTGTCTTTATTTCTTTCTTTTCTGTCTTTAAATACCTCACTGAAGAGCAGATCTGAGGCTTACTGAAGTCTTTTAAAAATCCATAAATATTTTCCACTAGTAATAACATGGTACTAAATATTGCAATGACTTTACATTTAAAGTGTTACTGCGACTTAGGCTACAAAATTTTTGCAGAGGAGGGGAAAATATTAGTACTAAATAATATGCTTGCTAAATAATTTTACACAAAGAGTATTTAAAATTATAGCTTAAAAAACTCAACACTAATATTCCCTGGGACTTTTTACTCGCGAGTGTCACTATGAAAGATAATGAAAAAACTTACTGTAAAACCTCTGAGTCCTTTTTATTTTCTTTGCTTCTCTCGCTGTAGAATGAATATGTGCTGAAAAGTCAGAATTGTGCAGAAGAAAAATATTCCAAGACACTGTAAAAGTGCCTTTCCCTTTCTCTCAGCCCGAGGGAACGCTGACTATTTCAATAATCGGTGCGAACTCTTTGCTTATGATTTCTGTTTCCTTTCTCTGTTTCTCCCTCCCTCTCAATTTTTTTCCACCATTGTATGAGTGTTTTCTCAATAAAGGAAGTAGAAGAGCTGTGTGACAGCATTTATTGAAAGAAAATACAAAATGTGTATTAAAATGAGAGAGAGTTTAAAAAGAAAATATGAGGCGGGAATTGCAGTCTTAAGAGAAGGGCGGAAAAATGGCAAATACTACAGGAGAGCAAATTATAAATACTGAGCTTTTGCTCAGCGTGAAAAGCAGCACCCATAGAGAACAAATTCCATGCGTTTTACCTTCATCCCAGCTTCACTGGGGATCAGTGCTCCGACTGGAATAACTGTGAATTATTGTCACTATAATGGAATCCTGCAATTTACCAAAAGGAGCAGGAAAAATGGACTTTCGCTAGAACTTTCATACTTTTCACTCAACCTTCACTAGTCAGACATATGGACTATGTTAGCACTTCGGGTTACTGGCCCAAAGTCAACATTGAAAATTAATTTCCCAGAAATACAGAAATTGCCATTTTTCACACCTTAGGTAAGGAAGGCCAAAACAAGTAAAGCTAAAAGTATTCAAATGCTAGTTTTGAATCAGTTGATTTCCTCTGAAATAGTGGCTCTACCAGGATGACAGAAATTTTTGTATACAAAGGCATGTGACCCATCACAAACCTGGTTATAATTATGGATTTCAAAACAGTATCTAATAAGCCGAGACCCAGACAGCAGTGCACAGCAGTGGAACACGTCCAGTATTCATTAAAGATGTCCAATCTAGAAGTCCAGGGTTTAAAGACAGTTTTCAGACACAATTTTCCCACTTGTCTCAGGAATAAGGTAGAATAGCAAAAACAGAGGTAATAAAACGTGGTCAACCTCAATGACTTGGCATGCATTCTTGGCAATAGCAAAATAGAGAGACCACAGCTTAACTCCGAGAGTGAACTTGCAACACCCTGAGTTTTGCATCCTTTTTTTTCCTGTGGCTGTTTTTGTTGGACCAAAAAAATAATCCATTTGCCCATATTTTCAAAGATGACACACCAAAACCTCATGTACCATAAAAATACAGTTAAATGCACCACTGTCTCTGGGAAATAGCACATTTCTCTCTGGGAATTATTTTGATTCTCCAATTTTCACAAAAAGTGGAAAGACGTATTGATATCCAGTAAAGATGGAAGAAGTATTATGGTGTGGAAGGATAAAATCATGATCCTTTACTTGGCTTTTCTGTTACGGGTTTTGGGCCCATATGAGAACTCCTCTGGCTAGGTTGCCTGCAGTGTCTAAACCTGTAAACCCTGGACTCAAAAAAAGGCTCTTGGAGGTAAAAGGTGAAGCCCATTAGTGAATAGACAGAGCAGACTTGTAAAATTCCATATCTGCTATTGCCACAAAGGGGGAACATGTCCCAGTGCCGGAGTGGGAAATATCCGGATTAACTATCCAGCCTATGGTTGCCAAAATGAGAACCAAAAGTGCAGTGTGTGAGTACATCCATACATAATCATCCAGATGAGCTTTTACCTTTGGGTTTCATATTTGTAATAACTTGCCCAAATGTCAGTATAATTTACAGTAATAAAGCCATGTGCATTTGCTATTATATAGTCTTTCAAAAAATTTAAAAAAAGGCATCTTGGACACATGACAATTGTAAACATTACCTCCAAATGGTGCTTATTCATAGGAAAAAACCCTCTTGTTTTAACAGACAGGCATTTTCTGATTAAAGGGTCTTTTGCAGATGTACCTCCATTGAAAAATACCCTATTTGATGCCTGTGAAAAAAACAAGGCTGACTGTTTAGGAGACTGATGTCCCTCTTTTACAAATCTGTACTGCAAAAAACACTAAGGAGATTGTGACTTTAAAAGAACGAGTTTCATTGTTTGGCTTCAGCACAGTGCAAGAGGGATGCAGAGGGTGAAATCTCTGGATCATATACCAAAATAAACATTTCAAATCTAATATACACACAGAAAGAATTGTTAAAGTGTAACATTCCATAACCTAATATAAATTTTGGTACAACTTAATCTGTTAGAAAGAAAAAAATAATCAACATGCTTATAATATGTAATCTTTTAAATTGATTAGAAATATTTTTCTGGATCGAGCAATTTCTGGCTTCTGAAGGTGCACAGGTAATCTGTATGATTCTGAACCATGCCCAGAACCAGGACTGTAGGTCAATATATACCAGTCCTGTGACATGATGGTCTTACTCTTATGCTTGAAGACCAGAGGCCTTTTCCAGTCAAGCACGGCAGCAGGATTGAGAGCAGAGGCCATGATGATGTGTAGGTGCTGAGAGAACCACTCAGCACCTCAAGAGGTCAGATTGCAGTGCCCTGCAACCAGCACAGCAGGGTGCAACACAGCAAAAATTAGATTTTCCACCCAAAGAAAATAAAAAAAAAAGAAAAAAAAATGTGACTCACTTTCACTGAAGTTTAGACATGTCAAGGAACTAAAGCCATTTGGGTCCTCACTAAGCTACCATGGCAATATCTTGAAATTTTCCCTCAAAAGCAGATCAGAATTTAGCGAGGTTTCTGGAGCAAAGCATGAAATCAGTTAAAGTAAATAGCTTCCCATTTCCCTCTGATTCACAACAGCTTCCTTCTTCTTGTGCTGGAGTCCTGGGGACCCAGGGACAACTGGGGTTGCCTGCCTCCCACTGCGTGCCTGTCCAGCTCTGCCCCTGCGTGGCAAAGGTCCATGGGGATTTGCCAATTTGCTCGCTCTGACAAGATGAATATCTCAATTACAAATTCTCACCAAGCAGCTAGAAACCTTTGTTTTTTTTTTTTTTTCTTGGTGTGTACTGAAGGAGTTTTATGGAAAAAAGAGAGAGAGAGAGAGAGAGAGAGGTGAAGGCAGACCAATGCTTGCAGTTATCAGACATTGCTTTGTTGCTGAAATAAGTCCCACTTTTAAAGTGCAGACCTTGTATTTTAACAGCTAGTGAGGTTTTCCTCAAACTGAAAGAAAAACTCTGGGTATCTTCCAGAAAATGTATTTTTTCTGTCCCTTTTCCATGATCTCCTGTGCTGATTCTCATCAGAGGTAGCAGCAGCCTGCTCTTTCTATTCTTCCAGCTCCTCTGGCATCTGTTCCTCTCCCCCACTGCTGATATACAAGACTGAACTAGTGCATGAGAAAGCAGGGTGTTTGCTTTCAAACAGGAAGAAAAAAGGACAGAGTCCATCTGGGGTATGAATTTAACCATGGGTTCCTTGTATGACTGAGTGTGACTATGTACCATCCTAATTTCCCCTTGAAAATATGACACGGATGGAGGCTGTTGAATACATTCATGCTTGAAGTGAATTTAAGCAACACTGTGCTAAAGGGCAAGGAGTGCTTCATTTCAGAGGGCGGTCAGACTCTCCTGCTATCCCGAGATGTCATAAGGAATGACTAAAAATAGCTGCCAGGAGTGGATTCCTCATTTGCTGTGTACCAATTAAGTGGGACTCAGCATGGCTTAGGTCATGTATAGATGGTGGTAAATGTAAACGCAGCCAGGCTCTTGCATCCCCCCTCCTGAGGAGGCTGAGGAGATGGGCAGGCCCCTCCAGCTGTGCTGTGCATATGCCTCCCTTCACCCTTCCTGCTGCAGATTGATGCTTCCAGTGAGCACTGGTACGGGGATGGATGGCATCCAGAATGACTCATAACAAAGAGCATATGGCAGGACTAGATGTAGCAATCTAACATCTGTTGCACTGCTTATTATTAACATTTCTCACTTCTCTTGGAGCTAGTAACCAAAACCAATAAATATTGTCTTCACAAATCCTACCTGAGGAAATCACATGTCCTCTTGGATTTTTCACCACTAATTGTGTTCGGTGCAAAAGATGAGAATTATTTTATTCTTTAGACATTTTAAACAATCCAAAATTCTCTCATTTGGAGCTGTTTGAACAAGTAACAATGAATAATAACTTCTCTTTTAGTTTATTCATGTCCTAAAGATTTAAATTACTCCTATTCCACATCCCAAGAGCTGAAGTTTTGTTGTTGTTGCACTGAGGTGAAGGGGATGAGTTAAAAACAAAAGGATGAAAAAGCATCTTCCCAAAAAAGTAAACAGAGCATCAGCTCATTGTACAGTCTCCCTTACAGTATGGTAGCAGCAGCTGTACCTAACAAAGGAACCATTCCTGAAGGAAGTAAGAACTACCTCCATTTAAATTATTTTTTTCTCAGATCATTTTTTTTTCAGAGAGAAGTGGGACTGCAAGTGCAGACATGTAAAAATGGAAAATCAGCTGATGAAGCAGCATGTTCACTTTGCACAAGATTCACTGAGTGATGACATGAAATATATTGGGCAGCCCCTCACAAGCAGAGATTAAACCATGTATCAAAATTAACACTGACCATAAAAAGGTATCCAAAGAACAGTGTTGTGACTGGATGATCTAAGTTACTCCCTTTCAGCCGAGAGATGGAAATTTTTGCCAACAAAAATGTTAGGATTTGACAAGACTTGGCAAATTGCTGGGATATAAAATCATGTTTTGTGAGTTATAAGGCCTTCCAGGAGATGTGACAAATCCTGAAAAAGGGTGGAAAAGCATGCACAGCCCACAGAAACTTACTCCCTTTTCATGGACCTGCCAAAAGAAAGGAAACATGAAAAAAAAAGTGCACAAGAGACTTGCCAGTGACAGACTTACCATTTCATTTAATAAGCACACTTCATAAAATGTTGAAAAAATTATTGTAATAAAGACTATGCACATTATTATAAACAGTGACTAGCTCAGAAAGCAAAAGTGTTAAATTTTTGCCCTGGAGACAGAGAAACTATTGATATTGGGATCAAATGTCCTAACCCAAAGAGTCACACCTAAAAAAGAATTAGAATCCCATTAGTGGTTCTCTCTATTATGTATAATTTTCCTCCTTCCCTATCCCTTAAAAACTGATCATTGTTGATATTCCAAATGCTAATGGTAATGGTAGGAGCCATTGACCACCATTGTCTCAACTCTTCCCAGAGTGAATGGAAGCTAGAGGTGTGCAGAGCAGACCTGGAGGAGGGGCAAGAAAATCACTCTCAGGTGTGTGAGGTATTGGATGCTGTCCTTCATCTGATCAGTTGTTGTTCATAACAGGCAGATGTGGGAAAGAGGGAATCAATTTTGTGCAGAGCACAAGTGTGACTGAGGAGAGGAAGAAGCCCTTTGCAGAGCCTGTGAGCCACCTGAAGGTTTAATACACAACAAACAGGTTGTCACTCTCCCTGACTCCTTGTGCAGGTTATGCACTCGTGGTTTTAACAGGATTTCATCCCAGCTGGTGGCATGAGCAGAGAAGTGAGACAGTGACCTGGGCTGACCAAACACCCTCTGCAGAGCTGCCCGAGCAGAAGGGAAAGATGATGTGAGCTTTGGGTGGACCCAGAAGCAGTGAGACAGCTCTAAGAAGGGGCTGAATATAAGAAAAACTTTTTGTGGCTGAAATAGCTTAGTAGACTATGGAAAAGCCTCACAATAGAAACAGAGCCCAAGATGCTCATTTTGTAAATTTAAACCTGAGAGCGTGGTACTCGGAGCAATTCTGTCACGGCAAGATGTTGTAATGGATGCGGCATTGGTTCAGTACCATTTCTAGCAGCTTCCACCATGCTATCCATAATTTCTTTGGGGCTCAAATGCAGCGGAATTTGTCTTAAATAATAAACAAATGTAATGGAACACTTCAAAACTGATCAAGTAAAATATTTATTAGCAGAGATTCTACATTTTAAAAGACTTTAAGTAAAATGGAACTAATTGCTAAAAACTTTTCCTTCCTTTACTTTTTAAAACTTGTCTCCTTTAATTTCCTGAGATAAAATGTGACATTGAGAATATAAGGTTGCTCATAATTAAGCAATCTAACATACATAGTGATGGAATTTATTTTAAAATACTGCCCTCTCTGACTGCCTCTTGGGATACACATCCTGTTTTCCAGACAGTAACAGGATGTAGCAGTAGTGCCATTATGATGGGATTAGTGGATTTAATTATGTGAATGACTATACTAATTTTCCATTTTGATATGCATCATCTCCCTAGTCTCTGATAATGGAGACCTTCCATAATATTATCTGGAGCACACTGGTATCAGAATGAGCCCTCAAGCACAAATTTAAATTGGACACTTGCAACACAGCGGATGTGCAGCTTAGCATCTCCTCACACTGCCTTCCCAAAGACCTTCTTCACATCTCAGGAGGACACAGGAGAATGGCTTGGACCAAAATACCCACATACACTCATCCTCAGATCTTTTCAAACTCTTTTCACTTTATCAGTACAGAGCTGGACCCAAAAATGACAAAACAGTCTGTAAAACAAATTTTAAAAACCCTTAAAAAATATATCAGACTGTCTTCAGGTCTGCCAGGACTGTACTTCCTCTATCAAATGCATTTTACTCCCTATTTACACTCTAACAACTAAATACACACCTCAGCTCAGCTCAGGTGGAATACAATTCAATAGTATTGAATAGTTGTCCTTCCCTTTTCCCCCAAGGGGAATACATATGTAAATATATATATATGTGTGTGTGTACAGTAAATATATACTTGTATACACACACTGAGGCAGAGAGAGAAAATTCTTGAAAATTACCTAATTGCTTACGTAGTAGCCTGAATTGTCATCTGAGAAAATCCCCTTGTTTCATTTTCCACACAATGTGGCTTGCTGTAGTTTTATAGAACTCAAAATAGTTGCTCAAGATGTGATTATCTTCTTCTAGAAAATAAATAGAAAAATGTGGTCCCACCACTTGCTACCCTAACATCTTCTTTTATACCTAACTGCATTGCATTTCTGAGAAAGACACAATTTTTCTTGAAGAACGTGCCCTTGCATGTCCAAATATGCACCAGCATTCACTTGTAAAATCATATATACACAGTTCACTAGAATATCTGAACCAGACATAAGCTCCAGAGTAATTGTCTTCTGGCATTAATTTGTTTTTCAGTCAATAATAAATAAGACACAAATTGTGACTGATGTCATCAGAGTTCAAAAGTTTCACCCCTTCAATTAAGATGTCAGGTCTCTGAGAGAGTCATGCTTCAATCTTGCTGCCAGTCATCTCATCACCACTGAATTTCTATATCCTTTTGACATGTTCAACTCACAGAACAAATTATAGAATATACTAAGGTAATGAACATGTGGTATCTAATATGTTTTAATATATGAAGGCTTAGCAATTTGAGAACTAGTACTTAGCCTTATTTTGGCTACTTCTGTTTCTTACTATTCTCTCTCAAGAGTTTTAAATAATGTCTGCATGAACTGCAGAAATATCTGACTTCTCTCTCTCTCCCTCTCTCTCTCTCCAAAATCATATCCTGTCTTAGAGCTGGCAGGAAATTCCTAGAGGAAAAAATAAAGCACATATTTTTAATCTTAACTCAGTACAATTCAGTACACAGTCACACAGTTCTTGTACTGTTCTCAAAATTGCAATTTTTTCATTAGTTATAAAGCAAAAATAAAAAGATCCTGTGAAGTTCTTCTCACAGAGTTGGAATGAAAAAGTGTCATTATCCTTTCAAAACATAATGTATTTTATTGTTGAGATAGGCTCAAAGTATAAAACAAATTGTAAATCTGTAAGTTACTTCTTCTCTCATCATAGACAATTTAGTTTCCAGGCAATAATCAAAGTCAACAAGGACAATCTGATAATTTTGATTCAGACCTGAACTCCAATATTGGATGTCCTGATGAGCCTCCTTTATCAAGAGCACATCAAACGTTGTTTTAGTATTAGAATTGGCCTTTACCCAAAAGCAGAAACATGTTTTTGTTGTTAAAGCTCTGAAACTGCTGGTACAGAGCAGCAGAGATATCCCACTGTTGTGTGGAAGGAGCTGTACCAATGAGTACATGAAATACAGGCTAGGAATTGTCCACCATAGATTTCAGACAGGTAATGGGTGGCTGACAGGCACAGAACTACAGCTGGGAGAATTTAAAATGACAGCTATAATTTGACATTATGAAAAAGGAGGGGTTTGAGTAAGATTCCCAGATAACCCACCCCGGCACTGAATTCCATCACCTCCTTTGCTTTCTATTCCACCCGTGGTGAAGAGCAGGAGAGGGAGGAACAGGATAACAGGAGGGAAAAGACATTTCTTGTTAGTATCACATAAACTTTTCTTTCAGTATAGCAGAAAATACTCAAAACCATCCTGGGTTTTTGCTCTCTGTACAGCTCAAGTATAAATTTTGGTTAACCCAAGGAATCATCTGCACAAGCTTTCTTTAACCGTTCCTGTGATGCATGTAACATTTCAGGTTCTTGCTCTCAGCTGTAGCACCCAGCTTTTCTAAATAAACAGGATGCTGCATGTGTCTAGGGCATAGATAGCTAAAGCTAAGTGATGTCAGGCTAGTCTTCATAGGCATCACTCATCTTCTTTCAGTTTCAAATCGTGTTAGAGAAGATCATTGTGTTCAAACTGCAACCAGAAACAGTTCTGAGAGAAAGGCCCACTTAATGGAGGTTTCTGCCTGCAAAAAAAAACCCATCATAACATTTTCCAAAGTTCTAGTTCTACTGATCCAAAGTAAAGCTACTCTGCTGCACCATCTAGTGACAATGAGAATTGCACTTCAGACAATTGATTTAATTAAAATATTACCCCTTTCCTCCAGCCTTATCTTTCACTATTACAGAGCTAAATCCCGGTGCCTTTGAAGCCACTGGAGACTTCCTGTTATCTTCAGTAGGCTGAGGATGTCATTAGTGCTCCTAAAACACTTCCAGTAATGTTGAAGGAATAAAAAAATTCTCTTAATTCCAGTGATTCTTTCTGGCCATAATACCACCATTCTGTGCAGAAATGATGCTGAAGCTCAAAGTCGTGATGGAAATACAAACCTTCCCAAAGCTGTGGTTGCTCAAATCTCAGGTTTTGCTTTGGGAGACTCCAAGGCTCATTAACTGCAGTTCATTTTACCCTGGCCATTATATTAGAGGTGATATAAGTTTTGCACTAGGAAGCCTGTTTCTTTTATTGCACTCTCTTTACCATCAAACTGAGACATGCAAAATACTCTCTCTTGGATGGAGGTCTGTGTATTTGTAACTTTGAGACTGAGCTTTCTCAGAATATGCAGTACCCCTAGATAGAGATAATAGCTTTTTTAGAACTTAGATTTGGCTTAGTTCAATGGAAAGTCCTTGAATTTCTATGGGATTTTTTAGTCTGTCAAAGTTATTCCACAGACAGCTGGATTCTCTTGCTTTCTCTGGACATCACATCAGGATAGTTTTGATGATGACAGGAGCATTGGATAAACAGCTAGCTCCATACAGTTCATATGGCCAATACAATCACATTTAATTAATATATTTCACTTCTGATTTTTCTCAGCTTATTGATTACAATAAGCTCATAAAAATATATATATATTTTTAAATAGTTAGTTGGTTCTACAATTTTCCCCAAGTGTGTAGAAGAGGTGATTTGCAAAAGGGCTGTTTCATGGTTTGCCTAGCACTGTGAATGACATACGCTGGGGATTGGCTAGGTGGCACTGGTGCATACTCCTGTGGTACCACACAGATGTGACTGCTTCTAATGGTATATTTGTTGGTTGTATTTCCTGGCATGTAATTGTTCATCTGGAGCTTGATGGTGCTATTGCTCTGTACTAATTATAGTACTGGTAAGAAAGAAGGATGCTAATACCTAGTTCTCCTTGAATCTTTCACCCTGAGTTTCCTTGTTTGTTAGCTGGATGTTTGCTACAGGAGGAAAGAAATCAAATACTTCAGCTATTACAAGCCCACAGCTTCAGTGCTGATGGTTTCTATGTCTTTTATACATTTCTAAAGATCCAAAACATTCTGCAAGTTTTGGCTCAGTATTATTTTTCCACACCTGAAGTACAACCGAGAGTAGACAGAGCAGCACTCTTGGCTCTGGGCTCATGTATGAATTTCAAAAGCCAATAGGAAGTACACAAGGTTTCCCTCGTTTGGTTTTTTTGTTCTGTTTTGTTTGTTTTTTGGTGGTTTGATTTTTTTTGTTGTGTTGGTGTGTTTTGGGTGGGTTTTTTGGGTTTTTTTATTTATTTGGGTTTTTTTCTTCTAGGAATAGCAGTGAATTTCATTACAGTGGTATCTCAAAGGTATTTGTTCTCTACAGCTCAAACCTCTTCCATAATATGAAGGAACTGATTTCTCCAATTCAGAGACAGTGAATCTACCAGCTGAAGCTTTACTGTGCCACAGTGGGAGCTTGTCCTGATGTCATAAGGGACTGATTAGAGCAGTTGGCACTAATTCCATGTGTCTATCATGGCCAGGTAAAAGATGAAAATATGTATAACATACCTGTATGCAATGGCATTACATCTGCTGGGTGTCTCCCCCTCTCACTCTCTGTTGCATCTGCAACCCACAGAAAGGGATTGCCTTTGTATGCAAGGGTATGGCATGTGATGGGCTTTGTTCTGAATGCAACCTCTGGGAGCTAGAGGAATATCCATGAATATATAATAACAATAAATTATTGTTATTATATATTCATGGATATATAATGAATGATAATGAATTATATATAATGAATATATAATGACAATAAGTCATCATGCAAATTCAGCAAATGGAGAAAATAGTTAAAGGCAAACCTACATGAGGGATTGATGCTGAATGCAGAACTAACTGCATGGAAAACTACATTCAGGAGGAATTCTTAGACAGGCCTGCAGAATAATTCACTTTCTACTCCTCGAAATAGCATTTGCACTGTTCCCATACACCAGAACTAAATTGAATTTTAAGGAGGTTGGAATTACAGTTCTGTAGGATATACCCACAAAAGCATGGAGTGATTTTGCATTAAGAACAGGACTGAGTGGGAGATGGAGGAAGAAACAGATTCAGCTGCCAGCTTCCTGCTGCCAAAGGGCAGCACAGCTGCCTGGTCTGCTGAGCCACAGTATTTGGGTATCAGCATTTTGGAAACATGACACTCGTTGACATTGTAGCTCTTGCACACTCAGGTCTCCATGTGGCACCACCGAGTCCCCTCTCACTCCCTGACTCTGAGCCAGCTGCTGAGCTGGGCTCTCAGGACTCTTGGGAAGTGATGGTGCTATGGCACGTGACATGAGAGAGCAGGAAATTCCTCAAAGAAAGTAACTTGACAACAGCACAACCTCATCTCAAAAAGAGTAGCAAAAATGCTGTTCTGTGGCAGCAAAGTAATTATTTGCACATTCTAATATCTGCATTGGTCTAATACTCTCTGGAGTATAGCCTTGCATAGTGTACCCACACAGCTATACACTTTTCTACGTGCTCCTAGGTTTTGTATTTTGAACTCTGTAAAATCCTTTCCTCTGGTTTTGCCAAAGACAGGCTGACTGCATGAAGCTGCTTTAAGGTCCTCATGAGCTGTACTGTTTCTGTCTTTGCATTCCTCTCTGCGTTTCTCCAGCAGTGATATTTTTGAGGCTGTTTACAGTCCTCCTCTATACTTCCTTCTTTCAACATCTAGAGGTCAATTCTTGTCCCCAGCCCATGATGCCAATTTCAATCTTCTGCTCCTTAGATTTTGAATAAACAGCTCTGCTTTTTCCCAGACTGTCTCTACACTCTGGGAAACTGTAAAAACTCTTCCAACTTAAAGGAGTCTGCCCATAAGTTTCTGCAGAGGTGCTTCTGCAAAGCTACTTCCTCTTGTCAGTGAGAGAGTTCATATAGGTAATACAGTGAGAAACCATGGTAGCTTTTCCAACATTGTCTCTCATGGAACTCTCCTGGTTGTGGTTAAAACCTACAGCTTAAGCTTTTAATTGACTTTGTTGTTTGATTACCATCAGTGCATCACTCTGACTCATCAGGTGATGTGAATGGAGGAAAATAAAACAAATCCCGTTTCTCTTTGGAACATGAAGAACTATTTCCTTCAACCAGAAGGGATTAAGAGTTACCAAAGAATTAATCTCTAAAGGTTATAGTTATTTTCAAATGTTTATACAAATACAAAGGTAGAGGACACACTGTTTGTATATATGCAGGCTTTCAAGGGCCTAA